>NC_092860.1:133861908-133881688 GCF_032062135.1 Pyxicephalus adspersus
TGTTCATTAACGCATTGCAATATGAATCAAGCTAAATGTGAAAATGATGCGTTCAATCCACAGGTATGTCCAAGGTTTATTTTAGACAGTGAACTTTCTAATCACCATAGCAAATCACAATATTTGATTTGGTATCTACGAAATAAATCCTGACATATATCTGCTCCTTTTACATTGGTTTGCATCTGTCACTAGTAACCAATCTATTTAGTTTTTGTACTTCCCATCAGAAAGCTATTTAGGTCTAATAAAACCATTCTGTAGATTTCTTTGTATTCATAGTCAAGTACAAACTTGAAATACCTGCTTTTTAAAGGACAGAGTGTGTACTTAGCATTCAGTGTGTAATTGCTTACTTTTGTTGAAGTCTTTTTTTTTTTTTTAACTTTGCACTTTAAATACGGTAAGCAAAATGGCATTTTCTTTGCCTGATCCACCCAAAAATGATATGTACAAAGTGGCTGCACACCTGCCAGGTCGGTCAGCCACTGCTGGATCCCTTAGTGGGAATAGATGGAGAATTTAAAATAATGAAAAACGTAGTATTCAGGCATCCCCTGAAGATGGCTTATCAGGGGGTTTGCCTCTTGTACCTAAACATATAGTTGTCTGACTAAGTAAGCAGATAGTATTAATGTTACAAGTCTCTATCCTGACGTGTTTCACCAAGGGGCTTCATCAGGGGATGTACAGAGAGTTCACTTGATGAAGCCTGTTAGCGAAACTGGATGAGACTTGTAAGACTGTCTTTTTCATTATTTCAATTTTTCTGTTTTAATTGAGGTTGGAAGATATTTATCTAAAGTACATAAATAGGGCCACATATTCCCTCCCTCCCTGGAGATTTTGTGGATTAGAAGCAAGTCAAAAACAATCTACATTGAAGTGGAATGGGGGTAACCCAAGCGGGCAAGGGAAGTGTCCCCCTTTCTATAATGCGTTAAAAGTATACAATGATTTATATAGTGCCAACATATTACACCGCACTGTACATTAAATAGGAGTTTCGAATGACAAACAGATACAGACAGTGACACAGAAGGAGGAGTGGACCCTGTCCCAAAGAGCCTACAATCTAAAATGGTTATGATGGATATGATCTAATATGTTATGATGCTTTGGTTTGTTAGAGCAGAATTTGACATTCTGCTTTACAGCTGTAACAATCAGAACATAGTAACACATCAATATGTGATTTATGAGTATATATACATTTCCAGGCTAGGCTGAAGATCCTGGAAGCTTTACCTCTCAGGCTTTGTGTCAGGAATAGACTTGTTCCATCCGTAGTTGTACATCACTTTACACAAGTAGTCGTTCCTTCCTCTGCCTGCACAATCTTCATCACAGTTGTTGCACGCTAATAAACTTCTTGGAACAGCAACCATGTTGGCGTATCTCCAGTGTGTGCAAACAGATCTATATGATAAATATTTAGGACTCTGGAGAACTTGCAGAGCTTCGGTCACAGGAAGTCTGGCTTGGATTCTATAGAATTTTCAGGTTTGCGTGCAGTTATTTCTTTTTTTTCCTCACATTTTTGTAAAAAACTGCCAAAATATATTTCTATTTATAAATATTTGTCTAAATTGGCCTATTGGATTTTAGTTTTTTGAGAAGCCATTTGGATAGTGAAAGTCTCTATAAGTAGTGAGGAGTTTAGGTATCAAACACAAATCCTCTGCCCCCGTCCATGTCTCACTCTATGTCCTTCACATCTAAGGGTTATAAACTTTATGTGTGTGGTTTATTTTTTCTTCTTCTTTCTTTATAGGTATTGGCATGACCACATTAAAGTCTTACTTCTGCTTTTAAAATTAATTTCTCACTTATTAAAGTCTTTCCAAATTCTGGGCTCTCTCTCCAACATCCTATACAGACTCTATACATACAGTTGTATTCAGAATAATAGCAGTGTGTTTAAAAAAAAAAGTCAACAAAGCTCAAAATCATTTTATTTGGCTTTTATTTCCATACACACAAATACATTGGGAACACTGCACATTCTATTTGAAATTTAAACATGAAGAAAAATTGATTACATTTGTGTTATTCGTCTACAGAAAGTGAGGAAAAGGGAATATTATGCTGTTCAAAAAAAAATTTGCAGCTTTACAAACTCAAACATTCACTGTATAAACTAAAAATATTTTGGTTTATTTTAAATCACTGAACTAATATTTAGTTGTACAGGTTGACATTCAAAAATCCGGCAACCTACGGAGTGCTGGGTTTTCAAAAATTCCAGGTTTTTGAAGGTTATACTCACCTCCACACACAGGCCCGCATGCGCAGACAACTGGCACAGTTCTGGAGACCAGGCAGCAGGGACGCCTCAACTAATTTTTAGTGTAGCAAGCAAGACCTAACAGCTCTTTCTGGAAAACAGTGCCATCAAAACATCAAAAGTGCCATCAAAAGTGGCCAAACAGTGTACTGCAGTCCCTGTACTGAAAATGTGCTCTGAAACTAATGCCGGAAAACTGAAGGAACTGGATTATCGATGGCTGGATTTTCAATTGTCAACCTGTATAACCTTTGTTTCTGAGAACTGCTGCACATCTGTGTTGCATGAAGTCCACCAATTTCTGTCACCTGTGAACAGGCATTACAGCCCAGGAGGATTGCTCTACATTCTGCAATTCTTCTGCATTTCTTGGTTTTTCCTTAAACAGCAATTTGATATCACCGTACAAGTTTTCTATTAGATTAAGGTCCGAGGATTGGGCTTTTTTTTTAACACACTCCTATTATTCTGAACACATCGTTATCTATGTATTCCTCTGACCTGTTCAACTCTCTTTGTAGCACAGACATAAATAGCTGTAGAAGCTTTCAGATGCACTGCAGATTGCGATCTGCTGGCTGCAAATGTTACCATAAAATATTCATATCCAATCACATAACATTTTAAATAATATGGACAATGAAGGCTTGAGAGTCATTCAAGGAACAAAGGAACACAGTGTAACTTCTTTGTAATTTAAATTTGTTGCAATTGGCTGTTGATCTTGTATAAAAGCATGTGTACTTATTCTACTGAGGATCATACCTAACTTGTATTTTTAGTAAATAGTGTTTACCATCCTCAATTTGCAGCTTTAACCTCCCAACCGTTAAGCCCGCACTTTTCCGTAGTAAAAAAAGTTGCAATTATCGTTAACCCCGAACTTTTCTCCCTACATTAAAATCCTCACTTACCTGGTCCCGCTGTGCTCATCCAGCGTCGTGTCCGTGTTCCAGCGTCGATCTCCCTCTCCAGCGTCGGGTGCCTTCTCCTATACTACAATTTAAAAAAAAAAATTTCATGAAAAACTGTAACGCTTTTGGTACAGAAATCTAGAAATCAGTGTAACGCCCAGGAGGTTAAAGCAGAACTTAACCCATCACCACACACCCATTCCCCTTCCATTGCAGGCACCGCCATCTTTCTTTCCTTCATTATCCTGATCTTCAGCCTACTTGACCGGTCGGGATGACATAACTTTTGTGCAGTTATGCTGGAATTTATTCAGTCCCGGCATAAGCAAGGGTACCCTAGCAATAAACATTGAGCGGTGCAGCTTAGCAAAATCTGACAGCTGGATACTGACCAGGCAGGTATGAATATTTATTGCAGAAGGGACATCACCTGTCCCTTTGTGGAATCACCTGCCTCAATCACAAATTTTCAAATTGGGACTTTAGTTCCACAACAAAGCTGTTTGAAGCTTTCCGAATGCTTTAATAATGCCTTGTAAAGCCTGCTGTACACACTGTTGTTATGCAAGCTGAAGCCCAAATAAACAATGTCTGAGGTTTGCTTTGGTAACTACATTCCAGATACTGTATCCACCTCAGGACCAGAGCACTGCCAACATTGTCATTTTAAGAATGCACATGATGGGCTGTAACTTTAATACAGAAATATTCTATGCTATGATTTATGTTATAGGTATCATTTGTGTAATCAGTGTAGATTTTCCTAGATACATGTTTGGAATACTACCAGATCTTTACATTCACCTTTTTATCCTATTTCATGTGTTCTGGTTAATTCTTTTCTTCCAGCAGCTTTGTCTGGAGTGTCTTATGGTTATTTCTCCAGACCTGTGTTTGTTTCTATTTTCCCCCAGCCATCAAGCATCTCGCCAGGTGTTGTTAAGTGCTGGACCTGCTGTCAGCAGAGTTTTGTTCTACAAGGACCTACTGACATTTGAACTGTAATTTCAGAAAGTGCCATTCTTGGCAGCAGCTTTCATGAGCACATACAGCTAAATGTAGCAGTAAAATTCCCTCGCTGCAGTGATGGGGTTTGATGGCTGTGGGATTACCACTGTAATCGTCTGGACCCCATTTTGCTGTCTGTGTCTGGCAGAATGAGGTCTGGCTATAAAAATAGAAAACTTGTATAGATTTAGTGAAAACTCTGGTAATTGTGACCCCACAATGTTAGTACACTGGGGTGTCACAAACAAATTGGTTTTCTATGTTTCTGCAAATTCTTGTTAATATGACAAACACATGGGGCATATAAGATTATCCTTTTATCAATTTAGAGGATGTAAAGGGTATTTGTTTCACCGGATTCCAAAAATAGAGGTTTAATGTGTTATTTATTGAAACCAGATCACATTCCAGCTCTAATGGAGGTTTGAAAACATGATTACAATGAGATTTCCTCCATGTTTTTTTTTTTTTCATTGACCTATTATAGGCTTATAGAATCATGAATTGATGGAGTCATGAATTGATGACTTTTACAGCACAAGGCAACAATTAACACCAATTTAAAAAAGGATATACCTCAACAAGATCTCTCCTCTTTGTATCTTTTAATTCCTATATTCTGACAATTTTCGCCTTTATATTGCACTAAATTCACGAACTGTCCTAGAGACGGAAAAACAAGGGAGGCGCAGCATGACGTCAGTGTAGTCTTTAGTTGTATGAGGCAACCGTTCCCGAGCCGTATGCTTCAGTATTGTTTCCACCATTACAACAGTCACCCCGCTCCGCCACTACCGATTCTCATCCGATTGTTTTATTTTATTTGTTTATTTCTCAGATGATCTTTTAGGTAAGTATGACCTTAACTATGTATTTTCTTTAACTGTTTATTATTTAATGGCATCAAATAGTTTACTTTGATAACTATCATTTCTTGTTTGGTCTTAGATTTGAATGAAATAAACCCATAATGAGTGAGAAAAAGCCAACATAAATGTATCATTTCTTTAGTAATACCAAAGATATTGCAACTAATGATAATAGTAACAATAGTAATACTTAACTGAGAGCTGATCAATCAACCAGAGCCTCCACAGTCCTTGTCAGCACCATTAGAAACATCATTATTTTACAAATGTATTTATCTTTTTAAACAAATTCATTTTAATGGTTCCCAGGATTTAAAATTTTGAATTTAGTGGTCCATGAGGTCTGAAAGGTTGGCGACCGTTGACCTTAGATGGCGTGACCGCTAGGTTTAGATTGGCTGATCTCTTCAATCCAGAGTATTTGTAATGTGCAGTGTATATTGAGTGAGGGTACAGGGATAGGAGAGCATAGATGCCAAATCATCCCTTTAATTTCTGGATCACATACGTTCTGATGTTAATTAAATACAGAAGGCATTGTCTAATTCTAATTAGCATGGGGCCTTCCTAATTTATACACCAGCAATTAAAGGAATGAATTGGCAGCCCTAGAAGAAAGTAATTTATTATTTGTAATATTCCCTGACATTATATTTTTTTATTGCTGCTTATGTATGAGATTTATTATTACATCAGCGCTGTTACTGTTGAGTAAGATCAGCTGCTTTGGCTCAGCCATTGTTAAGTGTCAGTACTAAATATCCAATTTCTGCCTCTGTGTTAATGTGAAGCAATAAGTGAAATGGTTTGCTTGTGTAATGGCAGACTGTGGCTTTGCAGATGATCCCTTATAACAACACTTATTCGTGTAAAATAACAAAGCCATGTAGCGTAAGCATATTTTAAATCTGACACTGTATAGTAAAACCAGTTCTTAAAGCTGAACTTGAAGCAGAATAAAAAAAGGCTCTTTATTAAAATAAGCCGTGCAAATGCATGCAGTGTACAAATGTGAATCTGTGCCTTGTAAATGAACATTCAATGTTTTACTGTATAAAAGGAATAGAGTCCATTCTTTACTATTTTGCAGAGATCAGACCGCTTGCACCTCTGGTGTGACATATGTCCCTGTTTGCGTGTTGTGGTTCTTTCTGCCAACTGCTAAGATGCCACAGAGTATTGTAGTTATGTCAGGCTGGCAGGAGGATTTGCAGTACCCAGTGCATTTAGTGCAAAACTATATACATATACATTCGTAAACATTTCCCTGCCCAATGGAAGTCCTGGTTTTTCTAAAAGAGACAAGACTTCAGATGTGTTTACTAGTAAATCTTTTAAACTTCGCTCATATTTTTTGTGTTCATTAAAATATAATTCAAAATGAATATTTTTTTATTTTTATTTTTTTATTTTATTATCAGTCATTGGTGATAAAGGGGCCTAAAGGCGGCCAAAATTGATTTTCCAAAGGAAACAAAAACCTTGTGATTTTTGGTCAGTTGTGTTTTCAAAGATTGGCACTAGATGGCTCTGTATTACCAGTCTGGAATCAGAATGACAATATTCAGTGTTCTGTACAAGTATTTACTTCCCTTTTTTTGTACAGATTTGTAATGTTACACTTTTTAATACAGATTAATTTCATTCAAAAGGTTACGTTTATACTACATACTTACAATCGACTTTGCACTATGTTACAAGGTGCAGTCAGGGGCACTCTGTGTTTACTGATTGCTCAGGTTTCGGTAGGCTCTTGGTAACGCTCAAGATGAAACCAATCATGAACAAGTGAATGAAAAAAACTATTTGTGAAAAAATTGTCATGTTCTGTTGCACAGATTTTCTTTTCTTTTTTTTTGAAAATATTTTTTATTAAAAACAAGAAAACATTGAACAACAATAGTATACAACATAACGTAAAAGAAAATGGCCCATGCTGTGCAACAGAAATCACAATATATATCTGTTGGGCAAGTAACAAACTTTAGTATTGGTGATCATAGTGTGGCCTGCAAAATATTAAGAAAAACATTGTAATGATATACATATATGTTGACAACAATAACATAGAAGTCAAAACCTTGAATATACTAAATGCTTTCTTTCTATTTTTAATTCTTTTTTTATATTTGAATGAAATAAGAAAAACAGGAGGGGGGCATAGGATTATATTTAGGAAGATTTTTAACTGGAGGTCCAATGCAAAGGTTTTCTTTTTTTTCTTTTTTTTTAATATAATCAAATGTGCATTTGTGCATTGTGCTTTGTGCTCTTTGTTTTTTTTAATTTTTGTTTGCTTTTTTATTTATTCTGGGAAAGGCTAGAACAGGGGCATTGTGCCTCCTCTCTGTTTCCTCTTTCTTTAATATGCAAAAGGCTAGAACAGAGGTGGTGTGCCCTGTTCACAGGTGTCATGTGGTAGGAGGTGAGGGGAATTGTCCATTGGGTGGGGTGGGGTATTTTTTTGGACCTTTACTGTCCATGTTGCCATTTTTTCTTTCCTGTAAAGACTTCCTTCCACTTTCTGCTTTGTTTTTGGAGCAGCAAAGAAATGACAATTTCCCCAGTGAAGAAATAAAAAAAATGTTTGTTAGGAAAGCAGAAACCTTAGTGGATTTTGCTTTGGTGCAAAATGAAAAAAATTATATATGACATGCAAGTATTGCGTTGTACATTTTAGTTCAGACTGTCAGTGAGAGTCATGCCATGTGGTGCCTTTTACAATTGGCTTCTGTTTCCTTCATGTAGGTTTTTGTATTCCAATACATGTCGATGAGAATGCAAAATCTGCTTAAACAGGTCAAATGCACCAGCCAATGAAATCTGAATGAACCCTAAGAGTCTTAAACTGATTCTGTTGACTGAACAGTCCTTGTATTTATTTTTAATTGATTTATATTGACCAACTCATGTAGGATATACAGCATTTTCATTTTATGTCCAAGGATGAAATAGACCTCAGCATGCAAAAGAGTAGTCATACTTTTCAAGTATTTTGAATTCCATTGTTCAGAACAATCGGTAAAATTTGATATTATTCTGTTATGTTCTATCTGGTTTATGCCATCCTCTCTATGCTCTTACAGAAAAGCCCAATTCAGGGCCTCATCCTTTTAGGTCCTGGTGTGCCGTTACCTCCGGTGTTAAGTAATTTTATCAAACTGGTGTAAAAAAAATCCTTGGATTTGTTTGCAAGCATAGTAAAGCTTACTGCTCCAGACGTCAGCATGCTACACACTATAGCCAGTTGCAGCTTGTTTTCACAAAATACTGTATTTTCTATTACATTTATTAAAATAAATAAATGACATATATTTTTTTTTACCAGTGATGGTCGGTTGTTGCAGCCAGCACAGGTCTGGGACATATTAAAAGGAGTGATACTAGTAATATGTTACTTCATGATGCACTATGTGGACTACTCTATGATGTACCACCTCATCAGGGGACAGTCCGTCATTAAGCTTTATATCATCTACAACATGCTTGAGGTAGGTACCAGTCTAGTGTCCCTGCATTGCATTTCATAACTCTCGGTACTATTGTGTAAAATATTGCTGTTATGTTAAGGGCACCTGATGTTTATTGTGTATATTGTGCAGCACATTGCCAAGTCACTTCTGTTTTTTCAACATTTTGGCCACATATCCAAAATTTGTACAACAGTCCCACCACATAGACATCCAGGGTTGTTCCTTTTCTTAGGTGTCAAGTACATTCTGAAATGTGAGTACATCCTGTGATCCTAGTATAAAAAAGAGATGCATCTGGTGGCTGTGGTGTGTTGCCACATTATTCTACACATCATTCTTGGAACCTGCGTACATTTTTGGGGACATTAGACCTGATTTATAAAGCTTTCCAGGACTGGAGAAGATAGACTTTCATGGGGGAACCTTGGCCATCCAGCCAATCTGGAATGGATATTGTTCTGGATTGAAAACATTTGCCAACTAATGGTAAATGATTTTACGAAATCTGTTCCAGGTTTGCTGGATCATCTAGGTTCTCCCATGATAGTCTATCTTTTCCAGCCCTGGAAAGCATCTGTAGCCTTCAGAGGTTTAATAGATCAAGCCAACTGAGTGCAATTGGCTTTGGGTACACACAGTGACATAAAGGAGCAGACCTAAAGTTTTAGCTAATATTTTACCTATGACGCAACAACATAAAAAAGCTTTATGTTCACCCCAATAGTGTCAGGAGAAGTGCTGGCTGTTGAATGGTGGGATATATGACCCATATTAATGCTACTTGCTTTGGTTCCTGTTGGTGCAACCATCCTGAGACTTTCTGGATTGGATGCAGGCATTGTAGCCATGCAGACCTTCCAAAGAAAAATGTTGTTGGCAAATCCAATCACTTGTGTGTAAGTGAGTTTGGTCATTGTATTCTACTATAAATAGTAAGTGTTTTATGTTCTGTAACAATCCCCTTGTAATTTTCGCATTAAAGTAGAACTGTGCTTGTGGACATTGAAAGGTTTAACTATGATTCACGTGCAGTAAATAGCCTTTAAAAAACCTTCATTGCCCCTTTCTTTTTTTTCTCAGATCATTCTGATTCCCTTCTGAGCAATAATCTGCCAGCACCATAATCTGCCACCACCTTACCATGCATGGGCTACTTTGTAATGCCTTTAGGTGTATAACGCTTATTAACTGATTTGTTTAGGATATGTAAATATTTGGCCTTGTCACAGTTGGATATTAGGGTAAACCTGGCCTGGAGAAAAAAGTAAAGGGTCCTGACATTTACCTTATATTATATAGTTTTTGTCATGCTCATCCCATCTTAAGCAATTTCTTCAGTCACTGTCCCAAAACACGTATGCAGCAAGTTAAGGCGGAGCTGCTGACATGTATTATTGTTCCTGATCAGTTATTCTGAACCTGGCAAAATAGGTGTGATTGGCACACAAGTATATCAAGTTAACAGCTCACCTTTTTCTTATATGACACTTTTCCTTTAAAGAGGGTTGATGCCATTTCTGGTGTTTTAAACTATAAATCTGTATTAAATATTTTTATGTAAGTATATTCTTTAAAACGGAAATATTACTAGGTTACCCTACCCTGTCATGTTTCTGCTGTGATTGTGGCTATTATCAGTATTCACAGATGATATTCTATCGTTCTTCCAGGTTGCAGATCGCCTATTTTCTTCCTTTGGACAAGACATTTTAGATGCTTTGTACTGGACTGCTACCGAGCCCAAGGAGAGGAAGCGGGCACATCTTGGTGTCATCCCGCATTTCTTCATGGCCGTGTTGTATGTCTGTATCTTTTTAATTTGTGCACTCACACATTTATATAAATGTTGCTTTGATGAAATATGCCATCTGTTTCTGTTGTTTTTTTTTCCCCGTATTTAATTCAGGAAAGAAATACTCATTAAAGATTCCAGCATTTGTATTTCAAACAGTTGACAGCCATGTTACTAAAGCATGAGATTCTTAATACAGACCAGCAATATATTGGCTGCATTACTGTGTAATCTATGTGTACCTATACTATGCATATTGCTATATGCCATTTAGCATAGATAAGCTGCTAGAATTCCTCAAGTTTATGTTCTTTAAACAAGTAAAAGCTTAGCATAATCCTAATATTTTCTCAAGGAATTTTACTAGCCAAGCTGGTCACAATCTCTATGATCACATCTTTTTTACACATTTCTGCATTTGTGTGTGTGTGTGTGTGTGTGTGTGTATATATATATATATATATATATATATTAAAGGGAAATGGAGGAAGATATATCCAGTATCGGGCAAAATATAGAGTATTCTAAGTGTATTTATTTCTGTCTATCTAGAACTGTGGAAGACTAATCTATACCAAGTAGATTTACTTTTATTGCGATCAAAGTTTCAATTTGGTTTGTAGAGATTACTGGACTTTGCACACTGCTCTTTTTCCTACTAAATATTATAAGTATATATATATATATTGGCTTTTGGTTGTGATTTTTGTTTTTCTTTTTTTTTTTTTTTTTTAGAATTGCCAAAAACTGGCAGAGATATAATTACCATACACAGAGAAATATTTTATATAATACATATTTTGTATGGGGAAAAAAAATAAGTCACAAAATGTTGCCAACAAACTTGGATGGTGATCAGTGTTTTCCATTCCAAGTGGTAATCTGCGTACCGTTTTTGCTCAGGTCACCATGCCCCTCCACATTTACATAGAAGATCTGTGTTTTTTGTTAGCTGTTGGCATTTTTTTTTTTTTTTGCTTATTGGTGGTCAGTGGAAGAAGGGTGTATATGCATTTACATGGGAATTGCTAAAGAGGACACATGCTGCTTTTTCCCTATGATCTACTTCTGGTCTGCTCCCAGTGACGTCTTGTTGAACCTATTTAGGAAGCATTGTTCTGGATATCCCTTCACCTTCCTGCATAGCTCAGTGTCCATTGACTGTGTTAATGATGTATGACAATGGTACAGACATTAGATTGTGAGCCCTTTGAGGGACAGTTAGTGACATCACTATGGACTGTGTAAAGTGCTACCTAATACCGTTTCCCCAAAAATAAGACCGTGTTTTATATTTTTTTTTTGCTCCTAAAAATGCACCAGGGCTTATTTTCAGGGGATGTCTTATTTTTTCATGAACAACAATCGATAGTTATTCTTGAACAAAAAATCAACATTTATTCAAATATAGTCATGTCATTACAGTCTGGAACATCATCATAACTCTCCAAACCCTAAAATTCATTATGAATTTCTTATGATACTCATTTTTTCATTACATTTGGAGCATACTCAGAAATATGGAAAAATAATGCTAGGGCTTATTTTGGGGGTAGGTCTTATTTTCAGGGAAGCATGGTATGTCACTACTAAATAAATACACCATGTTTATATTAAATATTATAAATACTGTGTAAAAATAATATTTTCCTCAATGGGACACATGACAAAAAAGTGTTTTAAGACTTACCTATGTTTAGTTCTCCCTATAGCTAAAGTAAAATGTAAAAAAATGGCTTTACATATAAATCTGAAAATGGTGTGCTTCGTTTTACTATCTGAATATGGTGTTCATATATAAACTCCTTTGTACACAAATGGTTTTGATCTCTCTAATATTTTTTTGCTATTATACATATTGGTGTAAAAAAAGTTACACAGTAGCTATGATATATGAGAAAGTGTGATTTAGTTTTTTTTAAAGCTTCTTCTCATGTCTGTGTCTTGTCTTTCATTGGTAATCTTTAACCACCTTTTTTCACCCTCACAGATATAAAAGAGAGATTCACAAACTATGTGCTACTACTGATTGTATGTCTGAGAAACATGGAGCAGTTCTCATGGAATCCAGGTAATTGTCCCATTTGTTTTGTTATTACATTGATCAAAAATTAATTAAGTTTCCTGTGTTTGAAAAATATCCTGTATCATTGAAAAACATGTGCAAATATGTGACAATTCCCATTTGGTAGTCTTTGTGTGGCCAAAGCAAACCAGAGCAAACATTGGTGCAAATATCTAAACTGCCTCAGCAGATGTATACAGTTTTGACTACACTTAGTTTTACCTTATGAATAGCTGGAAATATTGATTTTTTAGTGAAACATAGACACTTAATGGGACACATAGTACTACGCTGTTAAAGACACTCATGCGTTTATCTGGGAATTCATATTCCAGAGACTTGAGAATGTTGATTTTGCTTCTCTTTTCAAAGTACTACAAACATTACATTACCAAGCAGTTTCCAAAGTGCACATCAAAAACCTTAAAACAGATACATAGACTATTTGTATGGATGTTGTGCTTTGAATAAATAAATGCTCATGTGTGCAAGCTCCTGAATCAAAAAAAAAACCCACCCCTAATGGCACAGTATGTATATGTGTGTATGCATATATATATATATCTGTGTGTATGTATGTATATATTATGAATACCGACAAGATGAATTTTACACCATTTAGTCCAGCTAATTAAATCTTGTACCAGTATAATTGCACATACAAAAAAATCATGGTACAGATTTGCCTGGATGTATACAAAGTGTAACCCTTCATTTATCCTAGAGGTGGAAGGACCGGACTTACTTTAAGAAACGCTCCAGTTTAATTACATATTATTATGTATAGGAGCCCTTTACAAGCCAGTTTGTAATGACATTTTATTAACAATTACCTTCCATTTCAATCCATTGCCACATTTGATCTTAAATGTATGAAAAAAAATGATTTTTCTTCTGTGCATCCATGGCAACAGTCTTCTGTTAGAAGAACGGATTTCCCAGAATTCTCATCTCATATTAATATTATTGGCTCACATCCTCCTTTTGGAAGTCTGCACAAGCATAAAAAAATAGGCATCCTGTTGCTTGCAATGTGCCATACTATCTGTAGGGTTTCTGTACTGGGAATCTTATTTTAGGAGCAATAATTGCGTACATCTTTACCATACATCTGAAGGAATGGAATGGAAGGGAAGACTGATCATATATGATTTTAGTTATAGCATGCTCTACAAGTTTGCATCCAATTTGTAGAATTGGTTAGAATAACTGCAAAAGAATTAAAAGCTATCCAATCAAGTTTGCTAAAAATCTTTTTTCTTTATTCTTAATTTTCTTCAATAAAATTACCTCCCTCCCTCTGAAGGGTCAGTATATGAACAGTTGTTTTGTTATGGTGAATCTGATTGGCATTGCCCACAAACAAATTTATAATATGGCTGCAATGACCAAAGCATAGCCAGCGCTACGTGTTAGTGACTATTCTGTCCACAGCAAGGTTGTCTCTGAAATGGGCATTTCACTTACTGTGGCATTCAATGGTTAACATGAAAAAGTATTCAGCTAGTGCTTCAATTTTTTTATTATCTTTTTCTAAAATTGTCTTAGGGGACTGAATAAACATTCTAAATTTGCTTGTTTCAGAACAGTTTTGTTTTAATAAAATCTAATGAAACTAGAACTGAATCTGAAAATAAGCTGAACTTGTATACCAGGCAGCAAGAATACAAATATTTATAGTATGTAATTTACATGTTGTTGATGGGGAGGGAATATTATTATTAAAATTAAATTGTAGCTTTAGAAGTTGGTGAAAATCATGTTATGTCTGTACCAGACCACCTGCAGGGCTTGTTTGCAGCTCCCAGCCTTTATAAACATTTTTACAATTGAAGCCATGGTGCTAGTGCAGTGTTTCCAGACCTTTTTAACATGGGGGAACGCCTGAAATAACTTTTAGGTCTTCAGGGAACCCTGGATATAATTACTATATTCACAGCTCACAGTACATTAGTGTGGTGATCAGTAGGAAGAATGCCTCTTACATTCATGGCCCATGGGTGGAATGTCACCCTTACACATAGTCAAACATATCAATTGTGTCAATGGTTACTACCTGAAAGGCACATATTGCTCAAGGAACCCCTAGCAACCTCTGGAGGGACCCTGGTTGAGAAACACTGGTATAATCCCTCCATGTCTGTCTTAATAAAATATACTTTTCTGTGGCCAGTTTTACAACATGCATGCTAAAATGAGATTTTACAGACTAATGTCTGCTTTCTCTTTCTTCAGATCACCTCTGGGTGCTGTTTCCTGATGTGTGTATGGTAATAACATCTGAGATTGCCGTGGACGTCGTGAAGCATGCCTTTATTACCAAATTTAACGACATCACTGCAGATGTACGTATTCAATACTTTGGGCCTTATTTATTAAAGCTCTCCAAGGCTGGGGAGGATACACTTTCACCAGTGAACCTGGCTTATACAGCAAACTTGGAATGGATCTTGTCCCGGATTTATAACATTTGTCAGCAAATTGCAAATCCATTCCAGCTACACTGATAAAAGTGTAACCTCTCCAGCCTTGGAGAGCTTTAATAAATCAGGCTCGTTGTCTTTCTTCCTGAGTTCTGAAAATGAAGAGATACCAGCTCCATCTGTTTTTCCCTTTTCAATTTGAGGTGCTGGCTGTAGGGTGGTCATCCAAAACAAGTATTTGTATATATTACATCACTAATTTACCAAGAGCAGGATGAGGATGACAGTCTGGAATTGTTAACTTTCAATAGCCTGGAAAGAAAATTTTACTATTTCTAGTCTGATTGGTCAACTTTTATTGGTGTTGCTTTTCTGCAAAAAATACTGTAAATTACCTATTCTACCAATAAGTACTGTGATTCCTGACCAGCTTACTGGTTCTAGGTCAGTGACTGAAGGGACTTGGCATAACTGCAATGCCATTTTTAGATTGTGGGTAGCAATGCCAACATTCATCCTTCTTTTTTTAACAGGTTTGTTCTTGTAGTCTTCCTATTGTGGGTTCATTTGCTAAAAGCTATTATGATCAGAAAGTCTTTTTTTTGGGGTCTTGAGGTTGAAATATATCTAATTTCCAGCTACTGTAGTATCTAATTTTCCAAAGTTCAGAGAGTAATAACTCCGAGTAATGCATCAAAAAGAAACAGCAATTCCTCCATTGTAAAGTGCAGAAATACCAATTCAAAATAGAAGATGCTTATAATTTACTCGTAACTTAATGATTGTGAAAGAGAAGTTAATTGTTGCTTTATACTTCAGTGGCCAACTACTCACCTAGAAACACAGGTTTACCGCTCACACATGTAGCTGGATTGTACAGGCAGCATGCATTATATGGAAAAGCTGAAGGCCAGGGAGCAATATGTAGTGAGCAAGCCCAACAATTAAGGGGTTTATTTTTCATTTAAAAATAGTGAACTTGAATCATGAATAACTTGCCCGAAACATATGAATTTATATAATATTTGAGGTAAATTGCATTATAACAATCAGCTCTATTGCTGCAAAGAAAGGCTGCTTGATTTCTTATTGAAACAAATGACATGGCCATGCCCACTACCCTCATTTTAAAGAATAAGCCTCTTTTTGGGTTAGTGATAAAAGAAATAACATATTTTCCTTAAATTATGAATGTCCTGCTTTACTGATCAGCGTTATTGCATACCACATAAGACTTGGCATCTGTCTCAAAAAAAGGCGCATTGTCTCTTAGCTTGTTGGTAATCCACATATATTAGTCTTCTAGAAAGGTGGAAGGGATCCTCCTGTGAGCTGTTCAGCAGCTTCTGTGATCTTGCAGTAGCAGTTATTGGAGCAATCCTTTTATTATTATTATTACTACACAGTATTTATATAGCACCATCATATTACGCAGGGCTGTACAAAGTCCATAGTAGTGTAACTGTCCCTCAAAGGAGCTCACTTGAGAACAAATGGTGGCTTCCACCACTGACTTCCTTCTAAAACTTTCTTCATTACTTTAAGGCACTAAACTGGAACAAACATTCACTTAGTGAAATCCATACTCCTAATGTGCTTTTATGTTGGGAGTCAGTTTCCCAGAAAGCACTGAAGACAATGAATCGACCTAAAGTATATGTCTAAAAATAATACATATGTAATACATCTTTGAGATATATGCACATTTCCACATATTTTGACTCCCCTGAAAAAAAATTTGACTATCGGCCAGAAAACTGTAGCGAACCAACATTGCTTTCTCTACCACACTAAAATCCCATGCAGTCTCATGGTTTGCTGACAGAATCAACCTGTAACTTCTTATCAGTAGTTTAAATTACAGCAAAGTATTTGCAGGATAAGTCTGTGGTTTTGCACTTGGGCCACAAACTTCATTTCTGTGCAACAGCTTGCTAAAGCACCATCAAAACTGTATTAGGCTTTTCTGTTCCTCCAGTCTAGATGTTCTTACTCTCTCTGCTGATTCCTATTGAAAAGTGCTACTGGACACCTCCTCTAGGGTCATAAAAAGTAACCGTATTTTTCGGACCATAAGACGCACCCAGGTTTTAGAGGAGGAAAACAAGAAAAAAAAATTTTGAACCAAATTGTATAAAGAAATATTTATTAAAATATAGCAGAATAATATTTAATGAGAGAGAGATTGCACATTGCACAGATATTGCACTACAAGACTAGTGACAGGAAAGCTACAGGTTACCTGTCATAGGAGAATGATGTGCTACACACCTCACACTGCCCTCCTCCTGCCCCCTCTGCCTTCCTCCTCACTCCCCACTCATACATGGAGCCTTCTCACACAGAAACACATCCCCAGCATCCCTATCTGAAGAAAGAGAAAGCAGATATTAGCCTGTAAAATCTCATTTTTGCATGCATGTTGTAAAACTGTCCACAGAAAAGTATATTTCATTAGGGCAGACATGGAGAGATCAAAGGTTCAGAACCTTTTTTTGTAAACGAAGAGCCTATACAAATCCACCCTACAGTAATCGCATTAAAAAAAGCGGCAGAGAAGAAACCTGACATAATAGAAGAAAACTAACTGCACTTTCAGAATCAGCATACCTATTTTAGAGTAAATAAGCTTAAATATTTAAGTCAACAAAAAATGTGTTTAAAAGTGTTCCCCAGTGTTATAGCTTTACTCCCACCTCCTCCTGTAGTGGGGCTGGAAGATTTATTTGAATTTGAATTTATGAAAAGCGCTGAATGAATAGGCACATTGGCCTCTCCTCAGAGTTCACTCCTCTTCATGGACAGATGCTTTGCACAGGCCAATCCTCTGGTGACTTGGTGTTCTGTGGTGTCCTAGTTAAAGGATAGTCACAGATGTTCTATGCAGAAAATATCATTTAAGTGCACAGGATACACAACACACATCTATAACTTTAATTATCAGATTCACTCCTTCCCCCCTTGTGAATCAAAAGGCATAATCGTTGTATTGATCAGTCATTAAATTATTGATTGGTAACCTTTAACACTCCCACATTTCAAACCTGGAGCAAAGAACAGGAACATTTTAGTAAACCTTTTACATATTACTTGGTACAGCTTTTAAACCTATTTATTAGTCTTTATTAAAGAGGTTTTATACTTTCTTTATGGAATCCTCCCAAACAGCTACTTTTTCAGTAAAGAAATCTATTGGTCTGGCAAGTATAGCAATAATTTGAAAATGGCAGTGCCAGCCACTCAAGATTTGTTTTTTAACAGTGTTGGAAATAATAAATGCAAACTTTTACCTAATTACTATGAGTGTTATGAGTGAGTATTGGAAACAAGCCCAATCATAGATATTCACCACCTGCAACAGATATGTGCAGTTAGTTATGATGGCCAAAATATTGGCAACAATTTATCAGTAGAATTGTGTAGAGTAGGCAGTCTATTATGTTGTATATTTTTTGTAAGTAACCAATATTCTTACAAATTTTAAACATGTGTGAAACATAATCTGAGTGGTTTGAAGCTTTCTATCTAGTCTTCTGTTTATGTACTTTACGGGCCTAAAAATGGACCATTTTATTGTCTTTGTGTTTCCTGAAGGTGTACAGTGATTACAGAGCCAGTCTTGCCTTTGAACTTGTGAGCAGCCGGCAGAAAAACGTAAGTGCTGGAAATGATACTTCAAAATATATAACCCTGTTACTCTTTCACTGGTCCTTATATAGACCTTCCTCGAAAGATGAACATCATAATCCAAAACTAGCCATACAGGAAAATGATGTATTTTCAACAATTAATACCAGTCTATTAGATGATCCTTGTTATACTTGATTTGTGTATTTATTTTACACATATATTTCTAAATAGTTCTTACAATGACCATTTGTGTTGTTATCCTTGTAACTATGTGGTGTAAAAAACTTGAGCTATATAAGGACAGATATAGGTGTATCATTACGGTCTACACAGTTCCAATTTTGGCACAAGTAGGTTCCTTGGCGTTATGGGAGAAGGCCCCAGGTAGAGCAAATGAGAGCACCAAGCTTTAAGGGGTTAGAAAGGCACCACTGGGACATCTTAGGGTCACAGCAGCCAAACTTACTAATAGCATTTACCTAAATACGATTTAGGCCCATAGCTATTGTCCCCAACAGATCGAAGATGGGATGAGGTGTTCATTCTAGGTGCAGTTAATTAAACATTTGTGCCCTTTTGTATTTTGGATTACAGTATATCTGTCAGAGGTACAATGGAACACAGCATAAGGATGATGTAAGCTTCAGAAAGAGTAATTTTTTAAAAACTTTTTTTCCACCTTTAAAAATATGTAATACAAATACTTTTTAAGACTTCACTATCTTTCTTTAATTTATGAATTACATTTTTTAAAGTATAACTTAAAGCTGAACTAAACCCAAAATTTAAAAAAAAAAAACACTTATCTTTAATCCTGCAGATCAGTCGTTCTGTAAGGAGGTTTCTTCCATCGGGTTCCGCGTCTTTTCTGTATGGTCCTTCGGCCTGGCTCAGAGGAAGTGCCGGGCACTGGCGGGCACAAGATCAGATGACCCAAATTGGAAAATAAAATTGCCAATCTCACTGGGCATGCGTGAGATTACCAATTTTTTTTCCCCCATTGATGAAAGGACTCCTGCGCATGCCCGAGATTACTTTAACCACCTGGCCGTTAAGCCCGAGCATGTTCCGGGTAAAAACTTTTGCAATTATGGTTAACCCCGAGTTTTTCTCACCAGGTGGTTAATTGTAAACAAATGTTACATTGCAATCCTGTTGTCATACATTGTAAGACAATCGGATTACAACTGAAAGGAAATACTTACCCAGTGTCCGCAGCTCCTCTTGCAGCAATAAAAGATTTGCTATTGCTGCTGGCATCTGCAGTGAGATGTATAGAACAATGCAGAAATCCTACATTGTGCTGTGCATCTCTCCGG
>NC_092860.1:133882312-133948391 GCF_032062135.1 Pyxicephalus adspersus
AAAAAAAAAATGTCATGAAAAACAGTGTAACGCTTTTGGTACAGAAATCTAGACATCAGTGTAACGCCCAGGTGGTTATATAAAAGGGTTGTTAAGATCCACTTTACAAATCTCCATGACACTCTTAACTGTCAGCTCAGCCTGAAAATAACTCTGTTAGGTGACATTATCGCAGCAGCCACTTACATGTCATAAAGAAAGTCAATACATGGAATATACAAATCTGTTTGTGGTTAAATGGATGTTGGTGGCTCGCCAAAAACCTTGCTGCATGGCAGTGACCAGGTAAATATTTGAACTTCTTTATTTAGACCTATGCATAATCCTGTTCTTTTAATTTTGGTCCAGGCCTACACTGACTACAGTGATTCTGTCTCCAGGCGTATGGGCTTTATTCCTCTTCCTCTTGCAGTGCTTGTAAGTATCATGAGACTGGTGTCTTGTACAGAGACCAGGCAGCAATCATTAGCATGCATTTAATTTAAATATACCATGCCATGAGCAAATGAAAACATGAGATGTAACATGTCTGAAATAGGAGAATGGGAGTGTAAGTAGCTCAGCAGACTTGTGTAAGATTTATTGGGTAGAATTCCTGAGTTTTATACCTGCCTGTAGCAATTCACATGCTAATAAACAGACAGGGTATTTGTGTCTAAATTGTCTGTACATTTAATTACATTAGACATATAATTAGTTTCTGCTGCAAAATGTAAAAGATTAACATATAAATATTAAGTAGACCTTAAGCTACAGTCCTAAGATGCAAGCAATGTTTCTGTCTTGGAGGACAGTTTAAGCTTTTTGGTTAAGGCACTGATAGCATAGCCCGTAACCCATTTTAGTTTACCAAGGATCAGGTCAGTAAAAAATTATACATAATTAATTGTCTGCTTTGGGTTACTGCACTTGTGTATTGCTTTTTGTCTTGGTAAAGAAAATGTTACGGACAATTTTGAAATAGTTGTTCTTTATATCTGCTGCATAATAAATAAAAATAAACTAATGGAACCCTGATATCTGGTGTTTTATTTTTCTTTTATCAGCATATTCATGCGTGTCCATTACTTTTCCTGGACATGCTGTTACATATTGTCTTCTTTATATATATAGCCAACATAGCAGCTGATAAGAGTGCACCGAACCATACATATTAGTCCCTGCTTCAGAGAGGCAAGCAGTCTAATATCTCTACAACAGACATAAAGTTATGCAGGTCAGGGCTGATTATGTTGAAACCCGGTATGCTTTTATGTTGTTGAAGAAAAACGGTGAACCAAGGCATATCCACACAAACACAGAAATAATTTATTATCCCTATTTTGGGAACACAGGTGGTGTAAAACAAAAGTCTAATAAGTAGCTAAAGTGCAGCTTAGGTGAAAATGGCTTTTATGACTGATTGAAAACTGGATGATGATTTTTGTATTCACAGTATAAAACACAACATGTTTATTCTCTTTCCAGTTAATCAGAGTGGTTACCAGCTCAGTAAAGGTACAAGGTGTCCTGGCATACGCCTGTGTGGTCTCTTTTACCTTGGGTAAGTTTTTTTTTTTTTTTTTTTTGTTTCTTCCTACATTGGTATTAGACATACTTGCTTCCTAAAAAAAAAACAACTAAGCGCAGCGCTAATAGTAAATCTTCAGTACTTCATTCAAAGTTTCTAATAGATTGCCTATTGTGCTTGCCTTTTCTAGTTTTATTACATCACAAACTGGCTTAGAAGGTTTTTTATTAAACTTTAGATAACCATTGCTTTTCTAATCTATAGCTGGCATGCTTGGTGGTGTTATATTTTTATGCATAGTTCATTAATCGCTGGCTTAGAATATCTGAGTACATTAGATATTCTTATACCTGCTATGCATATGCTTATTCCAGGCCAGTGACTCACTAAGTGGTGAAGTCAATTCAATAAAGCTTGATTGCCTTATAGTGCTTCTCCCACTCTGAATGCCAGTGTATAGGGATTAAAGGAGATTAGTATAAAAACAGAGTGTGCTGCCATATTTAAATATACATGTATTCAAAGTGCAGCTTCACTGGAATTTTTAGTGTTTTAGTGAAGGGCTTTTTATTTTCTCCTTGGACCACCTTACCATAAATGTAATGATGCTGCACCACAGAAAGCATGGTAGAAGTACTGCATTGATGACTACTAGAACGCTTTCATTACCACCCTCACATTTTCCTTGTTTCACATTACATTCTGGACATAAAATAAATTCAATTAAAATGTTTGGCACCAGTCTTCAGACAATGGTCTAAAATGTGAATCTGGGCAATTGTCTGAAATGTTTAATTTACCAATAAAAAGTTTGGATTCACACTTTTTTCTCACACTGTTCTTGATAAAGATCTAGAAAAGCACCAATCGGTGTTAAAGAAAAAAAAATCCTAAATTTTTAAGTCAATGCTAACTGGAGCTAAAGGAAAAATATATCTGGGATAAAAAAATCTGTATATGGTAGAACTTGTTCTAGAACAGAGTTTCTTTACATGAAGGAACCCTTGAAATAACTTTCAGGTCTTCAGGGATTCTCTCCTATAATTACCATATGCACAGACTGCCTCTTATATTGCTGGTGAATGGAAAGAATGCCACCCCTACAGATAGCCAAAAAGATCATTGGTGTCGCCTAAACTAACCTAAAGGCACTATTTGCTCATTGCATAAGGAACCTCCTGCAACTTCTGGAGGAACCCTGCTTGAGTGGAAGTTGTATGGGACAAAATAATATTTTTATTATTTTGTAAAATGTCATGTGTGGCAAAAGGCCAACACTACTCATCACCAAAAGCCCCTACTCTGAAACATGGTGGTAGAAGCATGTTTTTTTTATGGTACTTAAAACTGAGGAGCCGGATCACTTACCAGCAGGACAGTAACAGACTGCAAAAGCTATGCTGGAAAGCCAGGCCCTTTTAACACCTTTGAATGGCTCATAAGAATTAAAAGCTAGACTGCAATATAAACGAGAATCTGTGGCAAGAATTGCAAATGTGCTGCATACCAACAGTCCTTATGTTTCCTGATAAGTGTTGCTTCCGTTTACATTTAAGAATGAAAAAGTAATCACAATGAATTGTAATGCAGTTTGTACCACTACAACTAGAAATGTCTAGAAGGAGGATGTTTTATTAAAAGCACTGTACAACAAATAGATATGTGTTTCATCAATAGATTAAGATGCTCAGTTGGCCACAGAAATTTAGGTATATTCCCTTTTTCACTTTTTTTATTATGTTGAACTAATGTGCTGGTATCTTCAATTTGTAAGTGTTGTATTAAATGGTATCATTGACTGAAGGCTATTTTGCTCTTGATGTCCTCAATTCTGTAAGCTTTATAGTGGTAATAACTGGTTTCACTTACTTGGATTACCTTATCTTTTTGGAATTGTTGCCATTTCTTAATATGCCTTTGCAAATGAAACACATCAGGTGTGTACAGCTTTATTCCAGTCATAAGAACTCCTTTGGCAATGTGAAGACAGATTTGCATAATGAATGTGTTGCAGTGTCGGAGACTTTCAGAGAAACTAGCAAAAGATCCTTGAAACTGGCGGTTGAATTACACATATTTGCAAATTTATGCAGCTTAAGTTTTTAAATTATTATCATCATTTTCCAGGTAGGGTTCTGATTATGCCGTCTGTACAGTAAACAGCGTTCACCTACACACATACCAGAGGATTGCCAGCCAAACTGAATTAACCCCATCAAGGCTGGCACTATCTTTGTGGTCAGACTTCACATTCACCAATCCAAAGGTTTCTTCCTTTTCTGTTTCCACTCTTCACCTTTAAAGAAACCTATGGTTTTGTGTATATAGCTCAGGTGCCTCCCATTTATCTTGATCACTGATGAGATGTTTCTGCACCTTGATTGGAGTTTGCCTATTGTAAATTAATTTGATTGGACATGATTTAGAAAGCCGCACACCTCTATAGAAGGCCTCTTACCTGACAATGTATATGAGAGAAAAAACCAAGCCATGTGGTCAAAGAAACAGCCTGCAGAGCTCAGACAAGATTGTTGCAAAGCTCAGATCTAGGGAAGGCTGCAAAAAAATCTGCTGCAGTGATGGTTTCCAAAAGCACAGTGGCCTCTATAATTCTCAAATGGAAACATTTTTGGCACAACCAGAACTCCTCCAAGAGCTGAGCAATCTTAGAGAGGTGACCAAGAATCTGATGGTCACTGTGACTGAGTTCCCCAGATATCCTGAGTGGCGATGGGACTAAGCTCCAGAAGGACAACCATAACTGCAGAACTCCACTGATCCAGGCTTTATGGCAGAGTGGCTAGAAGCATCTTCTCGGTGGAAAGCATATGAAAATCCATTTGGAGTTTGCAAAAAAGCACCCGAAGGACTCTGACTGTAAGGAACAAGATTCTCTGGTCTGATGAAACCAAGATTGAATTGTTTGGCTTCCATTTCAATTGTTATATTTGGGAGAAACCAGGCACTGCTTATCACTTGTCCAACACCATCTTAACAGTGAAGCATGGTGGTGGCAGCAGGAACTGGAAGACTGGTCAGAGTTGAGGGAAATCTGAATGGAGCAAAGTGCAGAGATATCCTGCAGGCTGGGCCAAAGGTTCAACTTCCAACATGACAATGACCCAAAGCACACGACAAAGACAACACAGGAGTGGCTTAAGAACAACTCTGTGAATGTCTTAGAGTGGCCCGAATAGAGCCTTAACTTGAACCCTATCAAGAGACCTGAAATTGGCTGTCCACTGATAGTCCCCATCCAACCTGATTAAGCTTGAGAGGAATTACAAAAAAGAATGACAGAAAACCCTCCCAATCCAGGTGTGCAAAGCTTGTTGCCCCATACCCAAAAAGACTTGAGGCTGTAATTGCTGCCAATGGTGCTTCAACTAAGTACTAAGTACATAGTCTGAATACTTATGTAAATGTGATATTTCTGTTTTTTTATTTTTGATAAACGTACTCAATTGTCTAAATTTCTGGTTTTACTTTGTCAATATGGGATACAAAGTGTATAATAATGACAGAAAAAAAAAGACTTTAACAATTGTAACTTCAGGCCACAACATAAAAAAAAAATTGAAAAAAGTGAAGGGGGCCCTCATATTTTCTGAAGCCACTGTGTGTGTACATGCAGATATAGAAATTATTAAGTCGAAGCACAGAAGTCTGCCTTTCTTCCTGCTTGATAGTATTCTTTTGAAGTCATTTGCTATTTATTAGCAAATGTTTACAATCCTGTACCAGATCCATTTCAGGTTTGCTGGATCACCCAGCTTCACTGATGAAAGTGTGATGAAAATCTTTTCCAGCCTTGGAGAGCTTTAACAAATCAGGCCCGTTTGTTGCAAGTGTTTTTCAGCATTTGGGGTTTTCTTATTTTGAATACATAATATCTTTACTGTAGCAAGAGATTAATTGTATAACAAGGTTTAGAAAAACCTCAACAAGAAGGTACTTCTGTTACTCCTTGCTCACTTTCTCACTTTATCTTTATCTAGGCTGATAACATTAAAAGTTTTGAACAGTATCGTATTACTTGGGAAGTCCTGCCAGTATGTAAAGGAGGCCAAAATGGAAGACAAGCTGTTCCAGCCACCTCCCACTGCTACGCCAGGGAAAACACCAAGAAAGGCTCAGAGCAAATCCAAAACAAATCAAGGTAAGGCATTATTTGCACTTTGCAGCTTTTTACTTATATGCTGGATCATGATAGCCATGCTCTCACAGTCCCAAACTCCAGGTAATTATAAAAGACCTAAATTAGAACTTAAATTTGAGCTGAGTATCAGTCCCTGTACAACAGATATCGGACTGGAGAGAAAAGCACCACATATCAATCAGTTATCGTGCTTAAAAATGAAATTAGTGATAGTAGACAGTCAAGAGACATGGAGAAAAACCCATTAGTCTATTGCTTCTCCTTTATGGTCCACCCACGTATAAGGGGAGGACCTGGAAGAATGGTTTAGCTGCAGAAGCCAAGTATTATGGAAAGTATAACAGAGTTGTGCTTTGTAAATCTCCAAAATGGAGAGCCTGAAAAAAAATTCTTGGCTGGTAAAACCATTTGTGTATTTGTGTTGTTCCATCTTTATATTTAGATATTTAACTGGAGTTCAGAATATAGTTTGTTCTGTTGATCAGTGGATGCCAGCAGGTAGATCAGCCTCCCAAGTAGCTTTTGTTTGCTATTTATCATCATTTTTACATTTATTTTTCTAATTATAATTTTATTCACTTTGGTTGATCCAACTCTTAGAAAATACTGTACTCTTTGGAGATTACTCATGAGAGGGACTAACAATGCTGTGAAGTCTGATGGTGTTTTTTCTAATTGCACCTTTTGGGTCAAATAGAATATTTGCAGTTCCATTGCCTATTTACTGCACCCTGTAAGTGTGACCTGGTCACTTCAGAATCAAAACAGAATAATCTGTAAAAGTAGAGGCTATAAATTTGTTTTTCTGGAGGCCCATGTAATGAAATGCTGCTGGAATTCTGCTGCCAGGTTGCTGAAGCACCATACGTTGTGGTTCTTCCATTTTTCACTGCAGTGCATAAAAACCAGCTACAGGAACCACAGAAAGTAGTTCTGTAGTTTCCAGGTTAGTAAACCTTGATATTTCTAAGGGTACCTTGTGTTTACCAATGTAATGGTCAAATTACCTCTCCAAATTTCTACCCCAATTTTGACAGTGATAACTGGTGATGTAACTGAAACCTAAACTACATGTAGAACACCGCTTCTATTCTTCTTTAATAACCCTAATTTTGGAATGATCAAATTTGTGCTTTTAAATGGCAGGAATCCCTACAGATGATGGGCAGAGCACGTCGGTCACCAACCAGCCTACACGTCAGAACTCCACTGCGCCACTGCTTGTACAGAGTAACCCCGACCAGTTCCTGACTACGCCAGATGGAGAAGAGAAGGACATTACCCAGGATGGCACAGAGCTAAAACACAGATCGACTAACAAAGACCTCCTTGACATTGACAGGTTTACCATCTGTGGGAATAGAATTGACTAAAAGCTTCTCTCCATTAGATGTGTGGAGCAGAAAAGCACTTGCTGGACTTGGCACTTAGATATTTATTTTTGAATTTTACTTTAAATTATTTTCCATGGCGAAGTCTGTCCCCTTTTACCAGGCCAACTTGCTTTGGAGCTAGTTGAAGCCAATCCGAGGAAATGAGATTTTTGTGAATTACGCTTGCAAGCTTCGCCGAAGGGACGAAAGTAAGGAGAGCTTCGCTTTGCAAAGCTGAGCTTTGTAAATGATATTCTTTTCAACTCAAGGGTCCTTGATTTTAATGTCTTGTGGACCTGTCCTGGTAAAATTCATCATCCATCCTTGCCAGCTAATGTAATACAGGTTAATCTACTAGGCCAAGATCAAATGCCTTAACAATTTCTTAGCAGCAAAACCACGGTATACTGGGAATATATTTCTCCCAATAAAAAAAAGCCTCAGTCTATTGTGATAAAATCATAGAACAACTTGCCAACCTATTCATATTGTACATTGATGGTATTTTAGCAGCCGTTAACGTAAGTAGTACCACATTCTTTTATGTATATAGTTATATATAAAGTTTATTTTCCAGGATGAAAAATTGTATTTTAACTGGTACTAAAAAAAAAAAAAAAAAAGTCTCACTGGGATGCATAGCATATGAGACTCATTGGCATGGACACAGACCAGCGTGGTGTCTGTCATGTGCAACATTAGTCATGTGGCTCCATCATTTTTTTTTAATATACACCAGGTAAACCAAGATCCTTTGCTGACTTCTTCCCACATTATAATAAAATATTTATCACTGTAATGTTTTGTGCTGCATGCAAAGAACATTTTACTGCCATCTTTCTTATGGCCAATCTGCAAGTGGAGACGGGAAGAAATAAAACTGTGTATACTACATATCATAGGTAATCAGTGACTTGGAAAATAAGGGCTTTAATATTGAGTTGTGTGTGTGCTCCACCTAAAGGGTATTTCCAAGAACAAAAACATGTTAATTTTTTTTAATTTGTGTCTGATGTGGCATCTTTTTGTCTACAAAAGGGGATTGTGTAAAGTTAGGACCCTATTGCGGTGGTTTTAATTTAGGAATTTTGTATTCTTCTTGGAAACTCCCTTTATATTTAAAACCAGCAGGGCTTACTACATTATTTTCACATGCAATAAGGAGTTATAGTGCACCACTCACAGTCACAGATACAGCTGCCATTTTGTGAGCTGAAGTGATGTTGGGAAAGCCTTGTTTATTAGTCTTGGATTCATGTGGGCTAGCTTCCTAAACCAACAGGCTAAAAACAATCACTTTTGTGTTTTGGAAATTTAGCCTATATATCATTATAAAAACATTTCAGACTTCATTATCAGGGTCACAAAATGGCAGTCCATACTGTGTGTAGGTATTGATTGAACAGGGAGAGCTTTATAAGATAGAAACCTGGGGACTGTCACGCTACTGTACTTTATTAGTTTTGATTCTTTATTTGCTCAGATTTGATTTGTATCCAATTATATACTCTTGTCACTCAAATATGGGCATATGGCCGTGGATTAGACTTGTAACCTTGATGGAGTTTGACACAAAAGACCTATTGTAGTTTTATTGATCGTCACCCATCTATGTGCCATAGCTTTTGGAGTACTTGGTTATGTTAAACACATTGGGAGATGAAGTAAATGTGAAGATGACTGCAGTACCTGCTTAAACACTTTTGATATATCAGGTTTGATGCATTTAGATGTCAGACAAAATAGAGCTACACGTTTTCCTATCTTTTCATTGTAGGTGGTTGGAAAGTCACCTAGTAGTTCTTTAGCTGTAAGTCCACAGGATGAACATGACCAGCCTGAGGAATGTTTTCATGAAATGGTTTACAAACAAAGTATATAAACCTACATCAGCTAATCGGGGATCATGAAAAACCTGATAGCCTTAAAAAAAGATCAAGATAGAAATATTGGATGGTATCTCTGCAATTGAACAGCAAGTGGAAATTATTTAGGTTCTATTCTGTTGGATATGACAGAAAAGCAGGAAATATATATATAAAAATCTGATCCTGAAGCGTGGAAAGCTCTCTTGTGACAATAAACACAGCCGCCTGTTGGAAAAATGTAATGACTCAAGGATATCATATAACTAAGTATATTCTTCCCTATGTTTTTACTTTACTTTTGGACATTGACTGAAATATGTGGGAAATTTTTTTTTTGTTAAACAGGGTTTCCAATTTTGCTTTTAGCATTCAGTGGTTGCTGATACCTTACAGCGGTCCAGTTCCAGCAGAAATCCTGGCCTACAGCTCATGTGGGCTTTCTTCTCCACAGTTCAGGTTCTAAGCATCATCCCAGAACACTTTAGGAGCTCCATTTATAAAACCAGGGATCTAGACATTTCCTCAAACAATCCCTGGTGGAAATCTATTATTTCCCTTGACACTCATGGACCTGGAAAATTACCACCAGGGAAAGTTTAAGAAAATGGAGCCCTAGGTGTGCTTTACAAATGGAGCCTTTTTATTCTCCATGAAGTAGAATATATTTTCGCTTTTATATCATTGTGGATAGGAAATGATGACTTGAACTCTTTTTTGCAAGTCCTCCTCATTACCTAGAAAAGCTAGATCACAGGAGTTTATGGCTTCAGAAACAAAGCTCATTGTTTAGCATTGGCAAACTCATGTTTGAACTGTCTGACTGAAAACCAGTGTGCTATTCCTCTTAATGTTCAAATACTTTCTCAGTTATCTGTTCAGAAAGGAAACAGCTTAATGATTGCTGGGAAGGAACATAAAGTTTTGCAATGTGACCCTTTACACATGGCCTGTGGTTCAGTATAGTGCAAACACCTTGCTCAATAGATCATTGCCACTGTGGAGTGATTACGTCAGTATGTCCTAATAACTATAATGGATTATATCCACATTGAGGTTCACTAAAAGGCCCTGTTTTGGAATTCTTTTTACCTCAGTTATGTGGGCCATGTTCTTCCATTACTGCAAATGCTTTCCTAGCAAGGAGACCTGTTTGGGGAAACACAAATAGATCAGTAGGTTCAGCCCAAATGCTGTGTGTAATACCCAAACCTTCTGCAATGTCACACCCAACAAATGCATTCAAACCCTCAGTTACTCCAAGCAAAAAAAAAAAAATCATATTACAATTACACCCATGTGCAGACATGCTGTCCCATCCCCACCCCAATATCCCAAAGTTAAGCGGCTGAGCAAATAATGATCAAGTGTTGAAATATACAATATTAGACATTTTTTTGCTATATCAACTCCCATCAAGGCGGCAAGTCATCCCATTTAAGTCCTATTATCCGAATTTGACTGTCTCAAATGCTTCACATTTTCCATTTCGCTGTGGTACATTGTAGGGTAACTCACCAGAATATATGCATGCATGCATTTAATGCAGTGTAGAGGACCTGTCTGTAGATAAGAAACTTTGCACGTCGATAACTAGTTACGGTCTGAGCCTGAAAAACAGCGTAAAGGAACATTACATCTGACAAGTAAAAATGTCCAAATAATTGCAGGTTGCATGAGCACAATGCAAAAGTCTTGCTTTATGCAAGCAAGTGCAAAACATGTCATCCCCCCTGCATTTATGCACTGCAGTTACCTGCTGCAACTCCCCAACTTTGGTTACTGTTCAGCTATAATACATACATACAGCAGTGGTTGTCCTATTTTCTGTGAAGTAAAGGCAGTGATTGCCAAGTAAACATGTTTTTCAGCATGAAGGTAAACCTGTGGTCAGTGACAAAAACATATTTGATGTGCTTTTTGTCACAAGAGCTTTTCTTTCTCAAATGCCACCAGCAGCATTTTTCAAATATCACATCTATCAAATATCAAATTGTGGGTGGCAGTTTTATGACAAGCAAATAGGTTTGAAAATCTGAGATGACAAGCTACTTTGTTTGCAGTTACAGAATTCCTCATTATGTACTTAATCCTGATGTAGAAATCAGGTGGCCCTTTTTCCAATACTTTCCTCACAAAGGGTTCTGTGATTATTAGCACAGAACAAGATACCAGTGGATAAAACAATTCATCAATGATAAAATGTAATAAAGCGAAATACATGTTGAAGAAGCTTCCAGTTCCTGACTACCATGATACTTGGTCTTTGAGACCAGTAACTTGCGCCATATGAAGTACCAAACCACTTTAATAAACAGTATCTATTTGCCAATTAAGTAAATTCAGTAATGATATTTATTTTTTTCTTGTTGGGTTAATGTCTGATCTTCCTGATGTTCCTATAGGGGAAAAATGGATTCTGGGTAACTGGTAATGTGTAGGCACACTTAGTTAAGGCTGGAAACACAGTGTACTTTTAGGGGTAAGGCAGGTTGTAATAAATTATGGATTGTAATATAAGGTGGTTCATGTGATTTGCAGACAAAGCTAATTTTAAAACCAAGTGGTATGAAAAGATTTGAAGCCTCTAATACAGGCTGTGAAATAAATGAAATGGAGTATTCCTTCTGTTGGTAATCATACTGTGTACAAGTTTTATAAGTGCATCTTGTAAAACTAAGCTAAATAAATTTTGTAATCTTTTATACTCCCTGTCCAAGAGTGTGGTTTGTAAACAGTACATGAAAATGTCTGCAAAGGTTCTCATTTATCCAGGTCCATACCCCAGCATTTATATCCATACACGTAGCACAGGCACCTTAAAGTGGAGCTAAAATCCCACTTTGAACATTTGCGATCTAGGCAGGTGGTGTTTCCAAAAAAGTGCAGTCAATGTCTTCTCAGCAATTTATATTATTATTAATAAACGGTATTTATATAGCACACACATATCATGCAGCGCTGTACATTTAATAAGGGTTGCAAATGACACATACAGACAGTGACACAACAGGAGGAGAGGACCCTGCCTGGAAGAGCTTACAATCTAGGAGCTGGGGGAAGTATCACACAATAGGAGGGGGGATATGGAATTTTGGGTAAGTAGTGAAGGTTTAAGAGGAAGAAAAAGACAAGCGGGCAAAGTTGAAAAGATGAGTGCCTACTGAGTAGGAAGAAAGTAGGAACAAGCGAAATAGGATGAGGAAGGCCATTCCAGAGAGTCGGGGCAGCTCTAGAAAAGTCTTGAATTTGTGGGTGTGAGTAGGTTTTGAGAGAGGAAGTCATTAGTAGGTCATTGGAAGAGTGAGGAGAATGGTTGGGTGTGTATTTTTCTACCGAGTCAGAGTTTGAATTTGATTCTAAGACGAAATGGAAGTCAACGAAGAGAACTACAAAAAGAGGCAGCTGAAGGGAAAGGTGGGAAGGATGGATGAGTCTGGCTGTAGCATTCATAATAGATTGTAGAGGAGAGAGTTGGGTAAGTGGAATACCAGACAGGAGGGGGTTACAGCAGTAGAGATTTGGAATGTGGGGGGGATTATAAATTCTGTTGAACAGCAATAACTTTTTTACCTGCCTGAGCACTGCCTGATCCCACTCTGTGTTTGTTACCAGGGGCACCTAATAATCCAATCCTCCCTTGCGTGTGTCCAGAATCAAGTTATGTCATTTCAGCCTGGCAATACAGCCAGGCTGAAAACAAGGAACATGGTAGCACATTGCTACAGATTGGGGGTGGATGAGTATAGCAGGCTTAAAAAAGAGTTATCCACTATTTTTTGTAATGTTAAAATGTCAAGTTAGGTTCACTTTAATTACAAACAAATTCCTGCACAAAGACAAAGTTTTATACTTTATTTTATAATCTGCACAGATCTGGAAGAAATACAGAAAACACTCCAAGGTTCAAGTAAGAATACACTACTCCTGTATTTTGCTGATTGCATCAGTCTTGTACCTGGATGTGGGGCCTTAGATATTAAAAAAGACCTCTAGGAAACATACATAAATAATACAAATGCCATTGACACTGGAATTCAAGCAGATCACAGTATTGGGAAAACATGGTTCACTGACGGACAAGATCAGGAGTCAAAAGCCCAAGTTAGCAATAGGCGGGCAAAGCAGTATAAAATAAGCAACATTTAGGTACAAGCAACAGTCAGGTACAGGCTGGGTCAACACTTGCAAATGACCAGATACCAGACAGCAGGCACAAGCCATAGTCCGTGGAAAAAAAGCCATAGCTGGTACATAAGCACATGAGCAGATAGGTCAAGGACAAGTTGGCAACATAAGGAAAACAGAATCAAGTTGCTGAACTACAGTTCACAGGCAAAGTGCTGAAGACTTTTCAGGACTCAGCCTAAAATAGAAAATCAAGACAAGAAGACACTGGGGTTGTAGGCTAATTATGAAAAATGTATTATGTGGTAAGTCATATTAATATTCATAAAACATACAATCAATACATGTTCATATCATATCGTATGAACATGTATTGATTGTGCGTTGTATGATTATGAATATGACTTACCACATAATACATTTTTCATAATTAGCCTACAAACCCAGTGTCTTCTTGTCTTGATTTTCTATTCATACGTATCCCTGGGGTAGGCTAGCTATATATTTTTTTTTTACAAACTTTCTTATGGGCAGATAGTTTCCATTCTCCCTTCCTTACTTACCTGCTCAGCCTAAAATAGCCTGTTTGGTGCTACTGGCAGCAGCAAGAACATATGCATGCCATTGGATGTGTACACAGATGAGCCTGCGCACAATGGGGGTTTCTATGTGCAGAATTATACACATGTACATGAGCATGTACGCATGCCTGTAACGGAATAGATTGGCACATTATTCCTGACATTTGTACCCAGCTGAAATAGTTGCAAATCTAGCTTTGTTATGTGATTAATGTTTTAATTAGAATAAAACAGTAATACCTGAACCAAAATCGACCATATTCATTCAGATTTTCTTTTACTTTTTTTAATGACCCAAACACAAGAAATCTTCCCAAAGCAAAGCAAATACAAACATCAATAAAATATTGATAGAAGTTTAAATCAAGCACCAATCCAACATGTAGTTCAACTTGGCTGAGAAAATCTCCACTTGTAGGCAAATTTAGCTCAATTTATTAAATAGCCAATTCAAAATCTGATGATTATTGATTAACTTTGATTTAAGGACAATTAAGAGAAAACAATTTATTTCTAGAGAAAGGACAGACTGGCTAAGCTTCACCAATGGAGAATATCATTTACATTTGTTATTGTAATATATAGCTTGGTTTTCAAGAAGTGTCTGTTACTTGGCGACCTTGAACAAAATATGAATAAATAATAGAATTACAATGGTTTTCATTCTACAGCTATGTTTCTCGGTGTTAGCGATCCTGTGTGCTGACAGAGTGAAAAGCCTGCCACTTGTGCTGTCATGCAGCACAAAGCTATTGTAGCAAGTTTATTAAACTGCTCATTCCTGGGAGATCTCAGAAATGCAATACACTCCATCCATCTGTGGCCGGCTGAGTAAACGAACCTTCCTATTCCAATTAACAACAGGAACCAACATAACTTTAACTGGTTCACATTCCACCATTTGTATAGCTGTCAATTGTCCTTAAACCTTAAGCGACACTTCCTTATTGAAAATGTCATCTCTGTAGGTTTTTGGCCTTGACATGAATTGTCTGTTGGTTACCATGCCCCTTGTGATAGCAGTAAATGTAAAACAAAACACAATCCAGCATTTGAGCTCTCTAAAATCAGGATAGATAAAAAATATTTGGAATGGTGAAAATATTTAGTAATAATAAGGCTAAATATGTTATCGTCCACAGGTTGTGCGATTTACTGAAGAATGAATGGCAACATTTTAATGGTAATAAAATAAATTTTCGACTGGCAGGTTAAACAGCAAAAAAAACAACAACCAAAAACTGTTAAACTTATGTGTTAAAGCAGACCTAAACTAAAATTTTTACCTTAACCTTTTATATAACATAAAAATCACCTTTCAATGTGGTAAAAGAAAATGCAGATCCCATGAATGCACAGTGAGACCGGCACACTTTTTTCCCCATTTAGCGCAGGCTACATCACCTGACCTCATGTCTGCACAGTACGAGATCAGGTGATGTAGGCAGAAGGTGGAAGAAGGGTAAAGAAGATGGCAGTGCCTGGCATTTCCTCTGCGCTGAGACGAAGGAGGATTCCAGGAAAACACAAGACACAAACCAGAAAAACTCTGGAGGGATTGACAGATCTGCGAATGTAAAGAAGTGTTGTTTATTTTTAGTTTACTTCAGCTTTCATGCTAGTGAAAGACTGCATCATATATTACATTTCACTTTGATTGTGGATTAACACCCCTAGCGGTAATCATGAGTGTGACTTGGGGGGGATTTTACTTGCAAAAAGTGGTAATTCCAAGTCACACTCAGGGTCGCTTAAAACATAAAAATAAAACTTACTTTGTCCTATTGTCGTCCCCTGGCGTCCTGCTGGTCCCTGGAGGTCCTCCGGACACATCTTTCTTCGATCTTCTCCCAGCGTGAAGAGACGATCTGGCGTCTGGCGAAGATGACGTTGGTGCGGGCAAGAGGAGCGACGAGAAATTTAAATAATTTTGTATTGGATTCAATACAAAATAGTTGTATTTAGTCTAATACAAAGAAATATATATACATATATATATATATATATATATATATATATATATATATATATATTATACATGCTACTGTACAGTTATATTACATGTTTAAGGTTTTTTGATTTTTGTGTTTTTTTATTTAAAGTTTATCATTAAATGTATTAAATTTATTAAATATTGGACATATTTCAGTGAGTTCTGCCTAAAAATAATAGACCTACAATGTAAAATGAATTTCCATGCAAAAAATGTAGTGCTTTTTGCGTGGAAATATGGACAGAATTAGAATGCTAGGGGGGTTAACTAGGGTTTGATTGTCGGGCGTGTTTTAAGGGAACTGTTAGAGGTTCAAAAAGTTAAAGGTTTAGGGCAGATTCAGAGTTGTTCCAGGATCGAGCTATCCTGCACAGCTCCCTGCGGCTGGCACCCAGTCAGCTACTTGGTCACACTCAAAGAATCAGCATGTGCACCTTTGATAGCTGGAAGCATTGAGTGGTACTAGTACTGCTCACTGCCGCCCCTATTCATTTCCTATGGAGCTTCTGCACGGAAGCAGCGGTTCTCTGACTCGAGAGCCGTAAATGCACCACAACCTCACTGCCAGTGTTAACATAGCCTAAGTGTTGTGGATGTTTTAGTATTAAGAACAAATTAAACACTTATGGAAAATGTTATTCCACTAGTGATATTCTGCCATGGAACTAGTATGTGCTCTGGGTGGTTGGAAAATATTGATGCAGCTGGTATTTATAGGCTTGGATGGAGCGGGAACTATATGAAAAGTAACAGTGGAAGTGCCCATTTTCCAGTACCTGGAAACCTACTGGACTTGAGACAATGACATGTTGGATGTCCTGATAACAAAGAGAGGTTAAAGATTGGTGCAGTTAAACTTAGAACTGTGCACAGGCCTCAAAAATACAGTGGGGCTTGTACTATAAGTGACAATGAACTATCAATATTATCTTCTTGTTTTTAGGGACCATACTGGGGAAGTAATATTTGAAGTGTCAATTCTCCATCTCTGGCTTTACGATATCTTGTAAAGGAAAGCTCACCTGCTGGATGTCCTGAGACCAATATGAAGGGAAGGTTGGAAACTGCTTCAGTTTTAGAGATGTAGCCATGAACAAGCCTGGAAATTAGGATGGGCCTGTGCTGTGAAGGATTATGAAACTAATGAAAATTTTAGTAGTGATAATATTAATATATTAAATACAGTAGAATAATGGTAAAACTTCAGTTATCTTAAAGGAAGATTCCAAGCATGAATGTCCATTCTCAAAACTTAAGTCCAGGGAAAGGGAGTGGCTGCTGCCCTGCCCATAGCTGGAGGTTTCCAACACAAGCATCTGTCTTTGAGAATCCCTTTACTTTCCAATATCGGTCACTTAACAATCAGGGAAATTCTAGACTGTATTTAATAACATTTTTGTATTTACATTTCTAACCTCTCATTTACCATATGAGATCGATAAAATCAATGCCCCACCAATAGGGCAATACCAGCTCAACCTAAAACAAAATCATTATTTGACTTTGGAAAGTTCAAAGCTGGTTTCAAAGTCCTGATGCTGCTCAGTTCGGGCTCTGCATTCCCCGCAGCTCACCAAAGTGAGTGATTTTCCAGGAATGTAACAGATAGTAATAAAACACAGTTGTAGCTCTGTACGAGTAAATTATACTGTAACGGTGCTCAATACCAGCAGAGGTCACTTATGGTCAAAACAGCTAAAACATATCATTATGTCAAATGGAAACGTGGAAGTGGATGGCAGAAATGACTCTGATACTGGAGCATTCCCATTCTGCGGGATGTTAGAACATTTTATCGGTAATCTCCCTTCATAAACCTGGGGACATTAGAAAAATGTAAAAAAAAAAAAAAAAAAGATCTCCAGGCAGAATGCACAATTCTAAATGCTCAATGGAAATATATTTGCCTGTCTCTAATATTTGTTTTCAGGAGAAGCTTTACTTTCTGCACAATTTTGGGCTTTAGTAGGAAATCATGACAGTGAGGAGAATGTATCAAGAATAATACTTACAGAATTATGCATCAGCTTGCTGTTGTTTTTGTATATAACGGTAATCCTCATTTAGCGACTTACCAGTGAACTAACAAGCGTTGCACTGCAGAACGGGTCTTTCCTATGTTCCTCATTTAACAACCAATTTACTAAATGACCAGGTCAAATGAATGAAACCTGGTCGTTAGGTGAGGAGCACCTGTAGTTGCCTTTATTATGGTACATGATCTTAAAACGTACAAATTCACCGCTCCAAAGGCTTCTTCTCCCATGCCACGATAAACCTTAAATTAAGGGCTTTTTCACATTGTGCATACATCCATATACATCCATTCCCTTGTGGAATTGGTAAGGGGTACAATATGCACATATATGTTCATCTCCCTAATAAAAAGAGTCGAGCATGAGCCCCCTTTCAAACAATCACTTCCTTTTTGGGTTCTGGATGTAGTGAAGAGGGACCCCCAATGTTAGAAGGAGCGCGGTCTAGTATGGTACAGGAAGCACAGTCACTGACCTCCCTTTCCTTTCTTCCCAGGCTACACCTGCACTGGGGTCTGGTTAAAATGTAGAGGGAAACCACATGGTATTTTTTGGGAGAAAATGATAAACAGTAGTAGTAGTAACAGTATAGCTGCAAGGCATTTTTCTAGCATAGAATCCTCCAGTGGATGCCAGGGGTTCCCTGAGCCATGAACAGTTTTGTGCCCCCTCCAGGTCAGTTTAATGACACCCATGATCTTTTTGGCTATCTGTAAGGGCGACATTCCTCCCACTGGCCAGCAATGTAAGAGTCATTCTTCCCATTGACCACCACACTAATGTGGATCTTTTAAGGTTTTTTAAGGGTTCCCCAATGAAAAAGCTGAGAAACACTGCTCTAGTGAGAGAGAGTCCAACGGGCTGGATAAAAAAGCCTAATGGGCCATATATGGACCATGCCTGGTTTAGGGTGTCCTTGTTTGGTCCGGGAGCACAGGCATACCTGTTCACTTTTCTTTGTATCTCTTACCAAGCACATGGTTGTGTGATCTCACTTCCTGTCAACATCACTTCCTCTATAATCTTTAAACACCCCATGGAGTGCTAAATAGTAGATTTAATCACCCATCAAAAGAAGATCCTAAATATTCCTTGGCAGTATACTGGCAGAACAATCATATATGTGGACAAACACCCACTGACATGACCAACAGTTTCCTCTTGGGTGACCATGCTGCTACCATTGTCACCATTCAGCAATGTGTTCCAGCAGCAGCATTGCTGGGGGAAAGCCAACAACATTCTTTGAATTTTAAAAGGCCCTTTACAGCTTTGTCACCCAATGATTCAATGGTTGGTGGAACTGGTATGATCAACAAGTATAGTAGACATGAAAGAAAGAATATAAACCATGTTACCCTTTAAAGCTGCATTGATTCTACTTTAAAACCATTTCTACCTTATTGCATAAAGCTATGCGTGCAAACGAGAATTAAATTGAAGAATCCAATTCTATGGAATGGTCTTCCTTGCCCTATTGGGCAGGGTCCTACTTTCTTCTGTCTCCTAAAACAATGACCTACTAATGACTTCCTCGCTGATTGTACAGTGATGTGTAATATGTTGGCACTATATAAATACTGTTTATTAATAATAATAATAATAATAATAATAATAATACATGGACAAGAATACAGGATGCCGATTTTCAAATTCGCTAGAGATTTGTGCCGAGAGACTGTCAGTTATACTATCAGCAAAAATAAGGCTATGAGTATTGGTTTTGGGTTAAATACTTAAATGTTTGGTTGGTGTATATTGCTTAAATTTTGGAATCGGCCTAGCTAAATCCAAACAACTGGTGTAATTATCTAAATTTGGTCTAGTATCTACCTCTAACAGTCCTCTTACAGAAGAGCTGAAGTCAGACATGTATTGGTATGCACACCAAAGCCAGGTTTATATACAGAAAAAAATCCAGGAAAGACGTTTATTCCCAGATCTGAGAAAATAAAACAAGTGAGGGTAGCAGAGGTCAGGCACAGCTCCTCACATCAAGGTGTACATTACATGAAGGCGTCAGACTCCTGGCCGATTGACCATATTCAATATGGCTGCAGGGGACTTCATGCCCTACTTAAAACGCTGCTCACCAGTATAAGAACATCTAAACAGTACTGCAGGGAAAACCTCTGGATTTCAGGCGAATATTGCAGCCGAGTTGTCTTTGCCTAGTTAGTTTCAGCTGGAGTTCTGCTTTTAGGTCTGTATGTATTTCACAACTTTGTAACCAAAACAATTTTTGTCATTTTTTTATTTTTGCATATTTCTTTGCTAATATTATTTGGCTTTTATGTGATTTTGAGAACACTTTTTTCATCCTTGGTGCCATGGTATTAAAATAACATTTGGATTAATCTTTTTAATTTAAACAAGTTTGTACTCTTTAAACCTCTCACATATTTTGCATGTTTTACTCAAGTTTTTGTTGCCATTTGACCTTCTGTATAGTTGTTTTCTACTCAAAGTACTACTGTCAAAGTTGTTCTAGTCTCTCAGTGTTTAATTACGGGAAGATCTCACGATGGATCCTAATTCTCATGCTCTGTGACACTCATAGTGGCTGCCTATGAATATAAATGTACTGAAAGCTGCTCATATTCTTAGTTTCTCTAAAAGCAGCAATTTAAATAAACTATATTCCTATACTAATCGGTATTTTCAACAGTGAGAAGCTGGATGTGAGAAGCTTTGTAATGCTGACAGTGTTCAATATGATTTTTTTCTGACACAGTCCATGGCAGTATATGAATGGGTATAGGACACCTTGCCAATAAATCATGGAAGTCATACTTGTGAGCAGTACTTTGTATAAAACTGTACAGTGTACAGGCACCCAGCGTCTCCTCCTAAGGCTTCTGGGCTCCCTCTGTCTTCCTCCACAATCCCTGGTCTGGACTGTTGGTGAACTTGCCACTGACAGGCGTTGCACGTTCCCAGCACTGCAGACTGGGTTCGTACTATGCTCCTTGCTTAATGACCAAATCGTTTATTGGCCAGGTCCCAGGAACAGAACCGAGACCTTAAGCAAGGGGCATCTGTACATACGGTAATTTTTATTTTCTGCCCCTGCACTGTGCATGTTACACACTCCTGCTCTTTTGCCTTAAAAACACCTGATCCCTGCGCTCCATGTTAGATATGCCTGACCCCTGCATTCTGTATGTTACATACCCCTTAAAGCAGAACTAAAAAGAACTAAAGCAAGACTTCCATTGTGGACACCAACATCTATTTTTCTTTCTCTCTTCCTTGTTTACATCCTCCAGCTTGATTGGCTGGGCAGGAATGACTTTCATTCAGTCTTGGCTCTTGCAGGTGAAGCATGTGCAGCTTATGAGTTATGGGAGCGATCAGGAATATGCGTTTTTATGTTTTTTTGCAGGAGGGACATCTCCGAGATGCTCGGGCATGCACAGAAGGAGCAACCAAAAGCCTCCAGGGATGTGTGACGTAGCTATCCTGGGAGGCCCTGCGCTCCAATTCATTTGGGGGTCAGTGCTGCAACTTTTTTTTTGTACTTAAAAAAAAAAAAAGTAGAATATTTACATTACATAAAAGGGTTGTCTGCCCTTTTATGTGAGGGACATTTCTGAGTTTAGGTACGCTTTAACTAATCCTCTCCAGTTGCAAGGTGCAATTTGGCTACAACCATTTTTGCATGGTACTTATGCTGCAAACTTAGGTATTTTGCCCCTTTGAATGTTGGACAATCCCGCTTTCAATGTTTTCCAAGTGGTAAATTAAAGCCTAACTTCAGCTGACAATTTATGGATGGAAAGGATTTTTTTTTCTCATTTACTAAAAGGTTTAAGGTTAAGCACATAAATAAAAGCTGGCTGTGCCCTTGAGAATTGGCTGGACTACTTAAAGGGGAACTACAATCCTGCTGTGAAAACTGCTACAAGATGGGAGTTTTGGCAAAAGAGACATACAATGTCCACTCCTTGGTGAATGTGTCACCCCAAAACAAAACTTAATAACCCTTTCCTGTCTGCTCCATGTCTGCCCAGTCATTCAGGTCTTTCACTATGCTCCCTTGTTTGCCTGTCTTTTAGCAAATAAAGTAAGCAAGTAAAAAAAAATGGTGCTTGATTACCATTAAGTGCTTGAATACATCAGAATCATTCAACTATGTTGGACAGTGTTGTCCAATGCAGTCCAAAATGAAGCTTATGTCCAATAACTTTAAACCAATGTGTTGTGTTCCAACATCACAACATATTGTAGCACAAAAAAAAAAAAATCACATGGGAAAAAAAAACAACAGCTGCACTATGCAAACCAGCATACATGTTATGAGCACATCAGGAGGCCTTGTGTTGTTTGCATAATCCCTGAAAGTAATGGAACCCAATTCAGCACGACATGAGTTTCCAAGAATTATGCTTGTCCATTAACTGGACGTAATAAAATGAACATGGGAGCTCAGCCTGATTCAATATGTTGCTGTTGAGGCTACTGCCAACAAGTAGTTAAATTGCTCAAGTGAATGAAATCGCCCATAAAGTCACACCTGAGCAGCATATTTATAAAGGCCTGCCATGTAACAGATGACATCTAAGACGCTGCAAATCTGAGCTCTCTGTAATCTCACGGCTGACTGGATTTACAAAAAGAGATTCAAAGGCAAAATTTTTTGTCTGACAGTCTAACTTCCCCGGTCCCATGGGACACATAAACTCATGACATTTGTATTAAAAAAAAACCTTGATTTTTACGTTTTTAACATTTTCTGCAGCACATGAGCGATAACATGAAATCCTGCCACCATTATCATTGTTCACATCCAATCTGCCATTGCTGATCCCTTCCTAACAATACTAGCCGGCTGTCTGTCTGCATTTAATGCTTTTGGAGTCGTTGATGCTGAACAAGCTCACAGATTAGAAAGTCAGAACTTCTGGTCCGCCTATTAGTTTCAGGTCATTGTCTCAGAAAGTATTGCAGCCATTGGATCAGCATGAGACCCAGGTAATTACAGGGACTCTTTAAATGTACAAGACATTTTATTATTTCATCCAATTCTGTCTTTAAACTTTCTGCCAAGTGGATTTTTGTTGGATTCAGCAACAAGTATGATCACCTTGTCGCTCCCTTTGAAAGCCCATTTTCTTTCCCCAGGCACTGATTTAGATTCCACCTGAATGTTCTCTTAAAAAGCTTATGCATAAAAGTCAGATGAAAATATCCACCTTGCAGCTAACAGCTTTCTATGTGAGCTTTGGAAGTGGAGCCCCTGAGATGTGGATCATGAATAATGCATGGTGGGTGGTCTTATCACAGGAATGAGGATTGTCATTGGGTTGAAGCAAATTGCTTCTCCCTTCACTGGGTGCTCAATGAGGATGCAGCAGATAGACCCACTGCAGGAGAGCGAACGAAGCTGGCAACTCAGCGCAACCACACATGCACCAAGCCCATGCTGACCCCAAGGGGTTCCCCATCAATGAAAGCTAGCAAATTCCACTGCACAAGGGGGCTTCACTTCCTACCTTGACATCCTTCTATCTCCTACAAAAAAGAAGCATTGGCTGGCAATGGGCAAGGTGTTGCAGGTAAGTCACCTACTTATCTGCTCTTGTAAGCACATCTCCATGTCATGCCCTTCCAACCTCCTAAATATCCTGCAAATAGACTGAGATCTCTTACAAGTCAGCACACAAGGATGTCCTTGCTGAAGGATAGGTGAAGGAGTCTGAGTGATGCTTTGATTGACAGCTTTGCTCATCATCAGCAACCTGAAGCCTCAGCTGTTTAGGAAACACAATACCAGCTTTGCTGGGACTTATGGTTCCTTAACAACCATAGAGCCACAGGTTAACCATTGCACTTGTTGAGATGCCGGAATTAATGATACAGGCTGTGCAGTTTGAGGAATGCTTATTAACCTCTTCGTTGCCAGCAACATTTTCGCCTTTTTGGAAAATCTCCCTCCTTTGGCAATGTTCTAAGGGATTCCGTATAATCCATCAAATGCATCCTCTTAACCTGTTGTTCTGCTGCCAAGACTTGCTTTTTTCCATTAATACCATTTCCACGCTTGCTTTGTATGTGACTTTGAGCACCGTGAGTAGGGGGGAAGCCTGGATACTGCGAAGGATTATTATAATAATGACTAGCTGTTCCCATGTCGGAGTGTATGGTGGTCTGTGTGTAACTGAGCCCTCCCTGACCTGTGCAATGACCCCCATTCAGCCATATAGTCAACGCCTGGATCAGATACCCCCTGAGCCTGTTCAGGATTAACCTCCTGGCTGCCAGGTGATAAAAGGTACTCTGTTTTAAATCTAAAACCATCCAACTTCACCCCCTGCTACTCCAAAAGAATGTATGTACAAAGACAATAGTATAATTGCCATCCTGACTGCTTTGCACAGCAGGTCAAAAATGCTCTGTTTCTGCTTTTCCTAGGTAATGGGCTAAATTAAACAATTAAGTAGAGTCAGAGCTCATGAGCTACAGAAACAATGCTGTGTGCATAATTGTTCACACTGCTTTATTCTAACTTGTCTTAACCCCTCAAGGACCAGACTTCATTCATGATTGTAATAAGAAAAGCTCAAGTATAAGAATTAGACCTTTGTGTCAGGTGCTGGGGACTTTGGCGACTTTGGCTTGGATTATGAATGGTTGGAATAGAGGGGACAATTGTTTGAGGGCTCATTGGTGGGTTTAGAGGGCTTGGACAGTTAACTTCCATTGTCCTTCATGTAATATGGGAACTTTGCACCTGTACAGCACCCACTACAGATCTGTACAGCCACCTAACTCTTGTGGAAATTGGCCCACACAAAGTGAAGGAAATTGCTTGGGTACGTTGATCTGTTTGATCAAAAAGCTTTTGTTTTTTTGTACTATCAGCTACAAATTTGGTATGGTACAATGTGCCTGACTGTCATTTAGATGACAATGGTCACCAGCTGGAATTTCATGTACCAGCCTTTACTGCGTCCATTCTAAAGCAGGGTTCTGTGGAATCCTAGGGTTCCCCAAGAGGCCGATAGGGGTTCCTTCAGTCAAATCTGACTGTCCTCTCATCTAATGGAGCCTGTATAGTTTGTCACTTGGCAGGACCACCACCATGACTCCACCATTATTTTTACAAATCTGGGATTAAATTTTGACCACCACAGTAACAGGAACCTCCTTCATACTGATCAATAATGAAAAAGGCATTTTTTGCAATTTATGTTTTTGCAGGGGTTTCCGAAAGGCTGAACCATTTATTACCATATATTGTTCTTTTGTCAGTTGACAGCTTTTGAAATAATGATCTCAGGACATTTGTGCACCCAGCTGATGAATGTGTGTTTATCAAATACATCAAACTACTGGTGGTATATTTCCCAGTGCCTACTTTGAATCTTCCTGAGCTTGGCAATGATTTCATAGGAAATTATACACTAGATCATTACTCAATTTGCAGGTTTCTCTATATAGTAATTTGCAGCTGGAATGACAACAATCAAAATTAAAGCAAACCTATTATATAGGACATTCCACATTAACTTGCTACCTAAATGTCATGAAAGCTAAGCTCCTGAAATATCTTTCCCATAGAAACTAATGATATAGAATTCCACTGTGGTTAGTTTCTGCTGAAGGGGAGGATGCTCTAAGTTAAAATTTGATCTACTTAAGCAGATATCTTGTGACAAAATGTCTAGGCGTACGGTCAAGTGATTAACCACCATGGATCCCCAGGGCAATACTTTCTACAATGAAGGTATTTCAAGGCTTTCAAAAGTAGGATGAGTAGTGTAATGGGAGTTGTTTATTAATATAAATGTACTTTCTATTGTACATAGCTTCACTATAGAAATCACTTTCATGGGATTCCTTGGAGCCCATTCTTTGCTGAAGGGGAGAATTATTGACCCTTTTCAGTAAAGATTAGGCTGACGAGGCAACCATAAAACCCCAAAATGGGTTTTTTAATTATTGCATTTCTGGACATCTAATCACTTTTAGCAACAGGATGGTGGAATAGTGGGTGTTGTTCTCCACCTTAAAGTGTACCTGTCTTAACTGTAGACGTTTCAAAGTGAGTAAGTAATAAAAATATGCATGAACAGAGATGGCCTTATTCAAAAACTACTGGTCAACATTTAGGCTAACCCTCGCCATTTCCTAAATATTCATCTTTACCATGATGGGAGACTGGATTCGTTGAAATTAGGTTGGTATTTGTGTGTAGTTTAAGTTGTCCATGTATTTTAATTTGTTCATTATTCACCTTTTACCTTTGCTTAGTTTGAATTGCCCTGCGTTGTACCTGATAAGGTGGCAGCCTCACCTATCTTTGTCCAGTGCAGCTTCATAAGATTTTGTCTTAAGCATATACACCAGTAGTATCCAACTCCCGACCTCCAGACCTCAAGGACCAGGCCAGAAAATTTAATTTTTTTAACCTTGCTAGACCCCTCCCTATCGTCTAGCTACCATTCCATCCTTTTTCCCATATGTTTCCAGACTTCATGAGCACCTTGTCTATAAAAGACTCACTGATTACCTTAATACCAATTCTCTCCTTGACCCTCTCCAGTCTGGTTTTAGAGCTGCCCATTCCACAGAAACAGCCCTTACTAAAGTGGACAATGACCTCATCAGGGCTAAGTCTCAAGGCAACTTTTCCCTGCTCCTTCTCCTTGATCTTTCCTCTGCTTTTGACACTGTTGATCACCCCCTTCTATTACAAATCATGCACTCCATTGGTATCAGTGACACCGCTCTTTCTTGGTTTGCTTCCTATCTGTCTGACCGCTCCTTTCAAGTTTCTTTCAATGGTAACTCCTCCTCACCCACTCTCCTCCCTGTTGGTGTCCCCCAAGGGTCAGTCCTTGGACCGGTCCTCTTTTCTCTGTACACCTCCTCTCTCGGTAGTCTCATATCCTCCTTTGGCTTCCAGTACCATCTATATGCTGATGACACTCAAATTTATCTGTTCACCCCTGACCTGTCTCCTTCAGTCCTGGATAAGGTCTCATGCTGCCTGTCAGCCATCTCATCATGGATGTCTTACCGATTCCTAAAACTCAACCTGGATAAAACAGAACTCATCATCTTCCCCCCTCAAATTCCAAATCTCCCTCTGACATTTTCCTAACTTTTAACAACACTGTTATTCGGCCCTCCCCTCAGGCACGTTGTCTTGGTGTCACCTTCAAATCTCCCCTCTCATTTACCCCCCATATTCAGAACATTTCCATGTTCTGTCACTTCGACCTGTGCAACATCTCCAAAATCTGCCCCTACCTGTCCCCAGAGACCACCAAACTCCTTGTACACGCTCTTATCATCTCTCTTCTGGACTACTGTAACCTCCTCCTCTCTGGTATTCCACTAACCCGACTCTCTCCTCTACAATCTATTATGAACGCTGCAGCCAGACTCATCCATCCTTCCCACCGCTCCTCTTCTGCTGCATCTCCTTGTAGTTCTCTTCATTAGCTTACATTTCACCTTAGAATCAAGCTCCTGTGCTTTGCCTTCAAATCCCTCCACAGTTCTTGTCCTACTTACCTTTCTGACCTGGTAAAAAAATACTCCCCCCCCCAACTCTCTGGAATGGTCTTCCTCGCCCTATTCGGCTTGCTCCTACTTTCTGCTCATTTAAAAAGCACTCAAAACCCATATATTTCAAACTTGCCAACCCAGCTTCTTCTGTCTTTTGAAACCATCACTACTTCCCATCACTACATATCTCCCCTCCTATTGTGTGTTTCTTCTTCCTCCCCTCCTCCTGTGTCACTGTCTGTATCTGTCTGTCATTTGCAACCCCTATTTAATGTACAGCAATGCATAATATGTTGGCGCTATATAAATCTTGTTTATTATTAATAATAATAAAAATTAACGGATCAATAATAACCAAACGTTACTTAATTTACTGCTTCCTGTGTGATGCTCCTGCCTCTCAAAGACTGAGTTGAACACTCCTGATATACTTCATACCTATGGTACTCGATAAATCTTTTGGTTGAATTTAGAAATGCAGATAATTTTAGCACAATATAAACTTTTTGGAATCCAGAAGGGAACAGTTTAAAGATAAAGTCCACACCTTGCACTCATAAACAATATTTCATGAGTTTTTATTGTTTCAAAGAATACAACACAACCAAGAACTGAACAATAACAACAATAAAATTCAAGAACTGTAATATGTAATGAAAAAGAAGAGTGTAGGTAATCAGGGGAACATGTGGAAAAGGGTAAATAGGCATAATGAGCATGAATAAAAACTGGCAGACAAAAGGTCTAATACTCATGGTTACAGAAGTCACAAAATGTTAAGATTTCAATCTAGTGAGAGATGAAGAACTATATAAAATATTATGCATGGATTCAAATATTAAAGTAGAAAAGAACAAAACGTATCAACATAATAATTTAGAACTGGAGTTGCTTTGTTGATTGGATTCTAGGCAACTTGCAGTCACTGAGTCAAATATAAATTCTGTATTGTATGAAAATGTACTAGAACAAAATTTGAGCCTATTTGTGCAAATATTGAAGGTAAATCAAAAATGGATCTTTCATTGTAAATATGATTCAAAGTACACCAGCAAATCCACAAAAGGATGATGCAAAAGGGTAAAGAAATAAAGGTTATGGACTGCTCCAATCAAAGCCTTACATTAAATCGCATGAAAATCTTGTAGTAGGAAATGAGCACTTGATATACAGAAACCCACAAACATATTGCAACTGTAAAGCTGCTTACACACGTGCAATTTTTGTCGTTGGAAAGGATCTTTCACGATCCTTTCCAACGACAAAGGACTACATGATGCATGAACGGTGCTGTACATACAGCACCGATCTGCTCTATGGAGAGGGGAGGGGGAGAGCGACGGAGCGGCACCCTGCTGCGCGCTCTCCCCCTTCCCTTGCATTAGGATCGGTTGTCGTTCATCGTCCATGGATCCGCCAGGACGGTCGTTCGGATGATGGACGACGCCGACTGAACACACGCCAGATTTTCGCCCGATGCCGATTATCGGGCGATAAAAATCTGACGTGTGTATGCAGCTTAAGAATGTGGTAAAAATGCCACTGTGCTGATATCATATACCGGAAGGCTTTTATTCAAACCCTCCTAAAGGGGGCAATACTGCCTTATGTGGCCAAGAATTTATTTATTTTCCATTGTATTATCTACTGGTATTAAATGTTAAATGATTAAAATGCACATCTTTCTTGTGTCTTATTCAAGTACATCACCTTTATCTGCAGGCTTTGTTTAAAAAAAACATCCAATTCAAGTTCAAATATCTTCAAAAAGTTATTAGTTTTCAAAGGGTGTACTTACTTTTTTCACATGATTGTACACTTTTAATGAAAATAACGTCAGTAGTGAGAAATGGATGCTCAATGCAACTATTAAACTTGCGCAACTGTGCAATATTTTCAATCCTTTTAACAAAAATAAAAAAAAATCAATGGAAACAATTCCCTATTTGGGGAACAAATAGACAGTAAACCTAATACATTTAGTTGATCTAAAGGAGCACACAACAGTGCACAATCCTAATGTTAACCTTCTGATCCAAACCATACCTATGGTTTTCTTTTTGGCATATACTCACCTTTCTTTCCCCCACCAATGCTCTACCCAGCACTGAGCATCAAAGGATACAGCTAGTACTTCTGGGTATGGAGGAGCATGTGACTTGGATTGGAGCTGTCACACAAGAAGTCTATTACTCTGTGTTAGCTTTGTCCTTTGTTTACACCAGGCTTTACTTTTCTCCAAGGAGCTTGAAGTGAACAGCAAAGAATCAAAAGCAAAGAAAGTATTTATCGCTGGGCAGATCTGCATTAGAATGGCCATGTAACAGTTCTCTGTATGAGCAAAGCATGAGATCAATTTAATAAATAAGTGAACTGGTTCAGGTCTAAGAGCTCCATCTTAATGGCAGATTGCAGTAACATACTGGAGTTTGATTCTCTTGGGTGGAAAGTAAGTGAATAGAGCCAAACTGCAAAAAGGAATTGAACTTGCAAGTTTTTTTAAAGCATGTTTTCAAGATTTTGCTGCCTTCACCTTTGCTAACATCTGCTGTGCATTTTCCATATTTATAATTTGAAAACATGATAATATGCAGGAAATATGCAATTTACAATTTATTAGCTAATTTATTTTGATTTGAACAGCAAAAGTGTAACAAACTGGAGTTAACTCTTTATAAACAGTACATGATTTTAGAGTTTTTTTCAGTGTTTGTTTGCAGTCTCCCTTTGGCTTTCCTTGCAGTTATTTTGGAATATTGGAGGTAGAAAGTAGATAATTTGGCTACATAAGGCTATGCTTAGACTGGTAGTGTTGCGGTGCATTTACAGCTTCCTCAAGCCAGTGAATAACTGGCTCAGGGGAAAGGCTCCAAGTTGCCATCCACAGGTACAAAACACTGTTTTGCCTAGACCAGCAACTACCTTGGACAACATAAGCAGCTACTGAAACTGAAAGTCCTGGATTTACTAAAGGTTCAAAAAAGGCATTACCTTTCCTGGGAGAGTAGTAAGGCTGGCATTCTCAAAAGCTCCACCTGAAAATTCTAGTTGCCTGGCTCTCATTGAGATTCAATAAAAAGCTTATGGCTGGATATTTTTGCTGGACTGGTAATTGATGTAGTTCAATAGACATTTTCAGGTACCTGCACCTCCTTTTTTTTCTTAAAGCATTGCTCCAAATGTACAGATGTATTGTGGTCAAAAGAAATGCATGTCGATTGTACAGGTAAGGTTCATCACACAAGTTTTGTGCGGTACTATATGGTACAATGTTGTGGTGTCAACCATTACCATATGTTATTGGTATGTTCAGATATAAACCTGCCCTTGGAAAGCACTAAGTCATGTGAGAAGTATTTTAAAAAGAGGACAACAATGGAAACATCTTTTAGTTTTTGTGTAAGGGTTTTGAGTTTTTCCCTCCAGATTTTTGAGACCTGATGATATAATTAAACTTCTTCACCTATTATACACCCATTATTGACTGCAATTTATATTATTCTGGCTGGCGAGAATTATTCAGTAGCTTCTATGAATCATTGCTACAAAACTGCTTGTGTTGCCATGTCCTGCATTCTGTTCATAACAGACACTTGTTTGTGCTCATTAATAACGAATGCCTAATACTGCAATGCACCGTGTGCAGATTTTACCGGTAGAAAGTGATTAACCCGGGGTCATTATCTCTGTACTTTCCTGTCATGTTCATATAAAGACTTGCATCTGGCATCAATTGATGATTTTGTGTTCATGAACTGGGTCAAACAAAAGCTTTCAATTATTGTGCTTTTTTTTTATTGAAATTTGTTGCATGCTGTTTCCATACTAATTTGTTAATTGCTGCATCTTCCCAGTGTAGACATCAATGGGGGTCATTACAATTTATTTTACAAGAGAGAATCATCTATGAAAACAATCACGTGTATTGATCGTCAGTGCATTGTGGACATGACAAGTCTAAGCGTTCAGTGATAAAATTATACTATGTAAAAAGCCTTGGATTTTACTAAATGTAAAGTAATAAGTAAGAATGTCACTGTCACACATCGAACAAGAATATACCTGACTACTGGCCAAGAACATACACAAACACTGCAATATTGCTTGACCCACCTATGATGTCTTCTGGTTGAACCCCAATCTTCTAACCACCATACATGGGCTGTTCACCTTCTTCCCCACCTAAATAATAAAATGCATAAAGCACATGTTTTGGAAAATGCCAATATGACCGTTTATTACCAAAAACACTTTAACAACTTTTACAAAAAACTGTAAACCATGCCATACAAAGAACAACATTCTCAAATATATATAATAAGTATAACAACATAAACATTAACATCAAAATCTTTCCCATACTCATCCCCATCTAACAATTTCTTACCTCCTACCATACATCATTATTACCCTTACTCTCTTACAGGTTGCAGTTCCTCCAAGCGACCGCCCACTCCACATTTCCCTAGAAAGTCCACGTCCCCTTTTAAACATTTGTTCTTGGCTCAAGAACGCCACTTTACGTGCAGTCTCTTCCACTCCCTCCATAAAGGGACCCATTACTATAAACTAGGAGATGGATCCCACTGGCAAAAACCACCCCCAAGATGCCACCTGAAGGACTTCGGCCACCACCAATACAACCCCTTGAGAATCTACCCCTACTCCTCTGCCAACAAGCGGGTGAGAAGGAAGCTCACACTTTTTCCAATAAACTGCTGAACTTCTTCTTGTTCCTTTCCTTTTAACCCTTCTCCTCCTCCACCCTCTAAACTAAAATCCTCCAATCCCCATTTCCTATCTATCTCCCCCCATTTCCTCACTTAACCCCTCACTTGCCTGATCTCCTTGCCATGGTCATGCCAACCCTTTTCTTCACTCCTCCGTAGTTAGCTCCAGGCCATTCTGTATTATGGATTAGGCCAAAACAATATAGCATATTTTGTTTGCATTCTAAATACATGCTTTCTTGGCCAGGTGATCATCAGTGGCATGGTAAGCTAGGCATTTTGCCCAATTTAATGTTCAGATTTTGCAACAGAAAGCTTCATAGCTTTGCAAGTCCTTGGTGGTATTCTGTGCCACAACACTGGATGTAATTTTGCAGTGAGTGCACCTTGGAGAATTTTATACCAGGATGTTTAAAGACTGGACTCACAAAAGTGCTTTATATAAGTATTTAAATAATAAAAATGGCACTTCAAATACAAATTTTTAGTAGATTATTTCATAAACACACAGAGTCTTCTTCACCTGTATGTGGCCATAAGGCTATTTACCGGTATATCTGGTGTGAATGTTGGTTTGGTTTTTTATCTTTCTATCTTTGGTTCTTCATCAATGAGGCTGGCTGCTTCATATACATATTAGCATCAGGCTACAGAACTCAGAATAACTTGTATCACTGTATCAGGCATTTACATACATTAACAGAATGCAAGGGATCCTACACTCCAGCTTCTAGAAATTAAAGTAACAGTCCTCATCCTCTGGGGACTACTGTCTGGGTAATCTGCTGTTCAAAGCCTACTTTCCTTACCTTTCATCTTTTATCCCATTTCACTGCTGACCTCCGGGACCATCAATAAAAGCCTGACTGTTTTACAATTTAATGTGGATTTTTAATTGCTAAGTGGGTTACACCAATCTATTCTGTGCTGCTGCTTATAGGAAAGATTTCTGTTCACATCCACTGGGTAAAAGTAGAAAGTATCAATGGTTTCTCCTGTTATAAAAATAAATTATCTGTCCATAAATCCTATTTTGACTTGGATTCAGGAAAATGTACCAGTTTCATATTGGGTTATCTATTTACTTTTGCCTATGATGTCAGTTTACAATAAAGCTAATCATGGATGTCAGTTTTTATCCTTCTAAGAGCCTGTTGGGCATCACCATGGTAAATAATAAAGTTCAATAAATTAGAAAAAATACTAAAAATGTATGGCTTGTTTGGAATGGTTGCCAGGAGAAAACTCCTTATCTCTAAAAATAAAATAACAAAACAATATTGCAGCACGGTGTAGGCTGCATCTGAAAAAATCACAAGAGTTCTGAAACAATGTCCTTTGAACAGATGACATCAAATGGAGATGTTTGGCCATAATGCACAGCAAACCAAACAAAGCATATCAGCACCTCATACCCACTTCCAAGCATGGTGGTGGAGAGGTGATGATTTAGGCTTGTTTTGCTGCAGATGCCTACAGGACCTAAATACCTCTCAGTCACTAAGGGGTGAACTGTTCTGTATACCAAAGTATTCTAGAGTAAAATGTGAGCCCGTCAGCTAAAGCTTGGCGAAAATTGGATCATGCAACAAGCCAAGGATCCCAATCTACAACAAAATGGCTGAAATAAAAAGAATCAAAGTGTTGCAATAGCTCAGTCAAAGTCCAGACCTCAAACTGACCAAAATACTGTAGTTAGACCTTAAGAAAATGTGAATAAATGAAGGCACACAGATTTCAATGAACTAAAGCAATGCTGTAAAGAACAGTGTGTCAAAATTGTTCCAACAATGCGAGAGACCGATAAAGCCTTACAGAAAATGAGTGCTTCAAGTTATTGCTAAAGGTGGTTCCAAGAAATCTTAGGGTGTATTTAGTTTTTCACACATGGCTTCTGCATTTGGCTTCATTTTTATACCACTGAATCTTTCTGATATTCTAGTTGACACCTGCTTGCAATACCTAGATATGCTCATTAGATATTTGGGTTCTGCTTACTCTTCAGTACTACACAACACTTCCAATTTACTCTTTTTCAGTGCAAGTCAATAGGGTCTATTTGTAAATGAACAATCTTGACTTTTTACCCAAAATGAATATTTTTTTTATAATTTTGGGTAAAAACATACACAGACTTCTGAGCCTAGTAAGTCTTAACTAAAAGGCTTACTGAGCTATTAACCATTCTGCAGAGAAGGCATTGATGATAACAACAGAAACCAGTAAGATCTGTGGAGGACCATGGAGATTGATAGTGTCCATTTTCCCCAGACTTTGGGAGAACAGTTCTATAATGATCGGAGAGGCCTTCAGTATATACTGAACTATAGGTGATATGGGGCAGGATGGCAGGTCCACTTCAGTTGTCAAATGCTTCAAAAGCACACAATTTCAAGATTTAAGTTACGCATGGGAAAAAGCTCTGATATGTTCTTGTAGTATGTGTAAAGCATAGCCCTCAACTCAAAAGATATGGCATAATATTGTAGAATCATTGGTGCCCGTTTAAAGCCATAGTAGTTCCTGCATGTGGTGGACAATCCCTGATGGCTATGAGTACATTTGTTATTTTAAAATCTTCTTTGAGAAATCTCACTTTTATCACATACACTATAGAAGCTTTGGGAATTGATACCTGAATTTTATTTTTCAGTTTAATTAGGGCCCTAGGGTTTTTCCATGAATACTGTATGTATGTTACTTGTATTTTTTTATTTTACCATTATTTTACTGCTAGCAGGTTTTCCTGTGACTATATTTGCAAATGTGTTTTCTCTTGAAAGAAGATTTTGGTTCCAAGTTGACTTTTATGAGCTTAAGAAAGTCTTTATTCCATGGATTTTACTTTGCATAATATCAGATGAGTGCTCTAAACTCTTTGCATCCTTGAATTTGATTTGTTAATGACTGTTTTTTTTTTCTTGAACAAAAATGTGTTCCAATGTAACTGTCAATATGCTGTGCTATGAATTCCTTCTGCTCCAAGCAATGTCTCCCACAGTGTCTTTGAATAACACAGTAGAGCAGAAAATGGCTCTGTCATATAGTAACTACCAAACAAGTATGAAATGTAAAATGTCCAAGGAACAATAGCTTATCTTGACTTGGATTCAGGATAGCCCTGTCTACTAATCTATAATGTTTAAACGTTTGCACGTATTAAAAAAGATTGCCACTAAACACTTTCCCAGAAACACTGGGCTATGCGCACATTTTCACCTGCTGAAAAAACAGAAACGGCAATGATTTTTAGACAATGGTTGATGGCTTTAAATGCAGCTTGGCCAAATATTCCCCAGGAGTCATGACAAGTCTAAGTCATAGAGTTTGTCTAACCTTGTACCTATCCTAATGTTTAACATATAATTCTTATTGTACAGGAGTAACTTACTAATCCAAATGTGGTACTAGCATTGCTGATCAAATAACAATTTTAGTTAATATTTGTAAATAATTTGTAATATAATACAATATTTATTTTGTGTCTTTTGCTAAACTCAAGGCTCATAAAAAAATGATTCCACTTATGAAAGGAATCAAACAAATAAATAGATATGCAGGTATTTGTTATTTATAAGTACCATCATAAATCACTACAGGGAAATAAAATAAACCTATATAATAATAAAAAAAAAAAAAAAAAAAAAAAAGTGGGAAGAGCAGATATTCCCACACCCAGAGGTATGGAAAACATACAGAAGCTGAGGAGTGAAGTTGCAGCATTTTAAGGCACGTACAGCAATTAGGTAAGGGACAGGGTTCTTTAACTTGGCCAGCTGTAGTATTTAACAGAGTACAGCTTACATCTTAGTCTGCAAAATGATTAATGGAGGGGAATAACGTCATTTACTTTTTATTGACCAATCACAGTGTGGGTAAGTCCTGGATAAGGGTGTGTTCCTAAAGAATAATTTTTGCATTCAACTATTTTTACAAATACAGTAATTGAAAACAATCCCTCACTGGTCTCTGTAGCTGCAGGCACCATGGGGGAATTCAAGAGAACAAATACTTTCATTTCTATTTTCCCTCACAGGATCATTTAGTTGCTCATCTGCCAGCAGTAAGTTAGCAGACCTATAGACTTCTAATCTGTAATGTATACACAGACCAAGTGCACAGGTATAGGGGGGAAAGCAGAGGATCAGCTAGAATAATGGTTGGGGTGGGTTAATCATAACACTGGTTAAATTAGAGAATTACATATTTTGCCGATAAAACTGTTCACATATGTGTACCACTGTGCTGTATTTAGCTCTCATATATAATATGTTCTTAATATAAACCTAACCTAGTCATTTAAATTTATATCAGTACACAGACTTCCTAGCAGTATGATTTCAACTTCCCACACTTACTTATTAGGCCGTGATGCAATTTGATATATATTGCTGGACCAGTATTGAGGTGGTAGGGGGTTGGGACAAACTTAAGAAATTAAGTCGATTTGTACCTAACACGATGGCTGCACTTTGAAGGCCCAGGGACATTGTAGAGGACATCTGTGGGTAGATATGTGCAGGCATATTTTAATATATATATTTATGGTCGTACTGTACTGTAACAAAAACATGCCTGCTAGCAACTTTTCACATTATGGCTAGGTTTTGCAAGCTTTTGATTATTTATTAAACAAATTCTAGGTTAAAATAAGTATCATGTTTCCTAAATTGATTTTTAATTGGGAATCTGTTAAAACTCCTGCATCAGGTGGCATGCAAAAACAGAGATAAGAATTTATGTAGCAAAATCATTATTCCCATTTTTGGGATTGTTATAAATGTGAGCATATTTGGTTCTATATAATATCCATATACCATATCTTGTTTACGTGCCTCTGTTCTCATATCCCGGAAGACGCCTGTTGAGCTGTTCCCTTAATCTATGGATGTTAATGCTATTTTGTTTCCTTTCTTCCTAGCAGTGACCTGTAAGATCCTGTCTACTAAATCCCTTCCTACCTCCAAGTGAGCAGACGCATCTGAATACACAAAGGGATAAGGACACACTGCCACTGACCAAGAAAACCCTTCACTTTCTTCACTACCCCAACCATCTCTGAGGCTGATGTGGTTCTAATACAAATGGCTCCTAAACTTTTCATTATTCTGCTGCTCTGTGGAAGTACTGGTTCTGAAAAGCCCCTTTCTTATAACAGTGCCCCCAAGCCTCTGGATTTTGGATATGTACCCACTGTAACATATGATACCAGTGCCTATCATGAGCCAGGGGCTATAGGCTTACTATTTCACATAGTCCAAGGATTCCTGTATATTGTACAGCCAAATGCATTTCCTCAAGGTAAGTAGGGTTTGTTATCTAATCTATTGTCATGTAATGGATTAATGTGACCTTATCGGCATCTTTGTCTTTATTTTATTTGGTAAGATCAAAAAATCTACTACGGTAAGTTCTAGCAGTCAATCAAAAATCATGTCTTCTGTTCAGATATTTCCAATCAAATAAGGGAATCCTATTACTTGCTTTGTATCATTACCCTTTTGTTGTTAGCATATTTGCAGCATTTATAAATGCAATAAACATCTACAAATTGTCTATATGGAAAGTATGGCTTATAACTTGAAAAACTCTATCCAGACCACTGTTCTGCTAAACAGATATCAAACATTTACAGATTCATAAGTGACTGATAGAAATTAGAAATGTACGACTTGGTGGTCTTAATACTTTAGTTATTGCTGGTAATGAATAAATCAGATTGGTGGCAATATTGTTTGTCAAGATCAATTAAAAAGTGAATCCCACAGTCAAGTAATAATTCCTATTAAAGCTCCCAAAATAATAAGGTCAAAAACAGGGATAAACATAAAAGACCCTCTGGGGGACTCCTGTATTAGAATGATCTGTTATATAAAGGCAAAAATTTAAAAATTAGAAAATTTTAAAAAGATTTTAAGGTAATTTATTTAATTTACTAATTTACTGTGAGCAGTAATGCAGTTCTGGGAAGGCTGTTGGAAGAGGTAAATATGTCACTATCCGTACCAGATCAATATGTTAATTATAATAATTTATTATAAGATCAATATTCAATATAAAAAAAAAAGGAAACCACCCAGAATCTTAACATCAGGAACCTTGAATAACATCCACCTGTGCCAGTGTTTCTAAAAGGCCTTTAAACTAAGATAAATGTCTATTTTTTGTTTTTCATTTATCCATGCATATGGTAACTATGCTACTGGTAATCTGACCCTGCGTGTGATAATGGTTACGTATGTAAGGTAATTGCATAACTTGCATTACATAACTTTCTTGTTTTTTTTACTGAATTCAATTTATCTTACAGGGGATGTTAGGGTTTTATTTTTTTATCTTCCTCCCCCACCCAACAGAAAGAGCTGATCCTGTTATGGTTTATATCCTCTTGGCAGATTAAACACCTTATCCACCAGACATAATATGCTTCTGCTGTGCCATTGTTTTTCACCATTGACTATACCTTTATTATTAAGTATGTCAATAAGTCGCCGCAGGGGAATATCTTAAACTGTGACTGGTAATCCTAGAGAAACCTACTAAAAAGGTGATTTTTCCTGATCTGGGTATAAATAATAAAGAGAAGAAATATTCTGTTTTGGAGATTTAGTTGAAAAATTGGACTTTTTGTAAAGAATGACACTGTAGGGCTTCATCATCGATCATTTGATTTTGCTTACCAGTATTTTAAGTTTTTTCGACCTTTCCATATTGTAATGGTGAGCTAGGAAGTCACAATCCGATATTTCATATGAGCTGAAGTTTCTGGACATGTGACCATCACATTCTTTGAGCTTCATGAACATTTATTTTAAAACTATAAACACTGATATGGCGTTGTCCTACTTTTGTGGCTATAACAGCCTCATATTTTCCTGGAAGGCTTTGTCCAAGTTTATGTGTGTCTGTGGGATGTGTATTTGACTCATTTGTGATCATGTTCTGATGTTGGATGGCTCACAACTGGATTTTCAATTTATCCATAAATTGTTTAGTCGGGTTAAGGTCAGGGTTCTGGGCAATTCCCCTAAGTTCATCCACACTATGGTCATCAAACCATGTCTATATAGCTGAACTTGGTCTGCAGTGATACTAGAAGAGAAAGTGGTCTTTCCCAAAATGCTGAAGTTGAAAATGCTATTAAATTGTTAAAAATGTCCTTTGATGCTTTAGCATTACAGTTCCCTTTACTAAAAATGCCTTATTTCAGGAAAGTTTAGACAGGACGTCTACATATATTTGGACATATTGTGAATCTTCCCATTGGAGTACCAGAAAAGATATAAAGTCAACTTGTAATTCCCCTAGGCATCATCAGCCAGCACTAAAATATTTTTTAATATTACATCAGAGCAGTATTTTCACGGATTTGCACTGAATGTCTATACATACATAAACATGCCTATTTGGTAGTACACATTTCTTATAAGAAACTTTTGGAATAATTAAAGCAAAGCTATATACAGTTCGCACTTAACATAATAAATTATTTAAATCTAATACTTGCTCTTCAGAGACACATACTGTTGTCTGCATCTAACCTACGTAATTCATTTACTGGGGAATTAAAGTGTAGTAATGGTTTTACTACATATGTCTAGTAGATGTTCTTCTGCCATAATCCGTTCAGCAACAGTACAAATAATGTATTAAATACCTCAAATCTCATTCATGAAAAAAGAAATATTTCATGTTCATGCCGGTGGAATTAATTTGCTAGATAATTAAAAGATGGCTTGTTTGAGCGTCCTCTGACAATTCTGTGGAAAGTAGGTCAGTAGAAGAACCTGTTTTTAAGGCTAAGAAGAACGCGTTGCGCTCCTTTATTGTAATTCACTGGAGTGCTTGTGCTGTGTTCACTAAGTTCAGTTTCTTTATACAAGGTGATGTACGTGTCAGCTATTTGTTGTTGTCCTGAACCCAAAAACCATTTTTTGTGGCTATAATTATCTTTCCTATTTGTATGTAATAAGGCTAATAATTGGCGTTTAAAAACAGTTTAATAGCTACGGTGATTGTAGTTATAACAATAAACAATCAATAATCCTAACTTGTATTGATTTACCATAAATGTCCAGAAAATAGTTTTTGCATAGAGTGAAGTAGGGTAGTTGGGTTTTTCTCACTTCCTGTTCTGGTGGCAACAGCTTCATTACATAGAAAATGGGTAAATCTCTGCTCCAATAGTAACAGAGACAGAAATAGAATTTTTTTTTTAGGACAATACTAGAAACTGCAACAGCTTGTTATAGATTTCTGTAGCCGCCACCGCTGGGAATGTTGAGTAGCTAAAAAAAAATCTTGTTAGAGGACAGTTCTGCATTGTAATGCATCATCTTCTTGTAAGAGTTAGGCTACTTACTATTTCCCAGGATGCTTCTAATGATGATGGTACCCCCTGCTACAAAGAAGCTGGAAGAAAGCTTTGTAGATTTTCTTTTCTTATTTCATTTTTTCAGTTTAATATAACATTTTAGCAAAGAGGAGTGAACTAATTAAAGTGGACATTGCTTGGAGCATCTGATTTAGGTCAGATGAGAATAAAACAGACTGGCATTGATGCTAAGGCTGAAGAAGAATTTCTGGTGTCAGTGTTAAGGGGGGGGGGGGTGGCAAAAGTGGTCAGGGAAAAGAAAAAAAATTGGTTACGGTGGTCAGCAAACAAAATATACAGCAACATAATCAGTGATCAGTGGGAGAAAAGAAGCCTAACGTTAGTGTTTACCTGGAGAAACAAAATGTTCAGGGTTGATGGTTAGTAGGAAGAAAAAAGTTCCATGTAAGTTGGGCAATAAGAGAAAAAAAAATCTCTGTCGGGGGACAGGGGTTGCCATTGGTGCATGGGTTAGTTTGTTGGAGTGTCATTGATGGTGCCAAATATTGTAAATACATTTTAGCCATATTTGGGTAAGAGTTAAACTTTAGGAAAGCTATAGACTTGCATTGACAACTGTCCGATCCAGTTGTGATTAAAGATGTAAAATCTTTGATTGGGACAGACTATGAATTTGAGGAACAGCGATAAGATCTTTTTATTGTGCCTGTATGACTGAGTTTCACCTTAATTTAGGGCTCTGTCAATAGATGTCTGTTTGCTGATCATGTACTTTACACTGGCTAAGAGAAAATGAAGGTTTAAAAACAACTCCAATGTATATGAACAAATAAAGTTTCATCATGCCTACAGCAACTTATTTTCTATATTTCAATATATTCTATAGCAGAGTTTCTCAACCAGGGTTCCTCCAGAGTTTGCTAGGGTCTCTTGAGCAAAGAGCAATATGTGCCTCCCAGGTCAGTTTAACAGATTTCAATGATCTTTTTGGCTATCTGTAGGGGGGCAAACTTTCCAATGGCCACAAATGTAGAAGGCATTCTTGCCACTAACCACCACGGTAATATAGTGTGAGCTGTGGATATGGCAATTATAGCAAGGGTTCCCTGAAGACCTGGATGGTATTTCATTGGGTTCCCACATGTTAAAAGCATTGAGAAACACTGCATTGTAGCTTAATAAAACACATGATCTATGTTCTTTAAGGAAGACCTGATAAAGAAGCAGTAAAGACATGATAAAGTCACAACAGTCCTTTTGGACTAAGATAGATATAAATAGCAGTTTAAAAGCATGTGTAGAATGAGTGGGTCCTGTATACTTATGATCTTGCTCATATTTATAACTGAAAGTTTTCACTTTGTCATATTTGTCACACAGCTCTTTCTGTGGGTTTAGTCAGATATGTTTGTAAGCTATGTTCCTCATTTTTTGTTGTACACTGGCTGTCAATAATATAGGAAGTAATTTGTGCGCCCACTATGATAGCATTAGCTACATGAACCTGATCTAACTTGTACACTCTGGAAAGCAAATTAGAATCTTGTATCTTTTCTTTTATCGCCTGTGGGAGTTCCTAGAGTTAACCGAACTGTTGTCTCGTTAATATCAGTCTCAGGGCTTGTATGATGGATTATTATGCTGTACATGCTGAGAAGAATATGAATTGCCTGAGACACGATTTACAAATATAATTACTACATGGATAATGTTGCTTGTGACATGACATCTGAGCATTACGTAACATGTATTTATAGAGTGCCTACACATTCCTCCTCCATTCTGCAATCGTTCACTAGCTCCGTTGTCATAACAAGTGAATGCTGGGCCAGAACTGCCATTCTGGATTGCTTGCATGTATTTTGCTATAGATCAATGCTACTGTATGTGTGCTTCACTGGGAGAGATTTGAGTCATGCGATTTAATTAGCTAATCCTTTAATCTTTTTTCTCTACCATATGTCAGTCAATTTACACTTGGCACTTATGAATATGTTTAGCCCTACTTTGGCTTTCTTGCTGCATGCAGTAAGTTGTATGTTTCTGAACAAATCAACCGTTTTGTGCATCAAGCAATTTCTCATATGTGGAACCAAACAAAAGGTTAACAAATCTGAAATCATGGCGATTTTTTATGTAATTATTTCTTTTGGATATATATATAGCAGAAAAAACATTAAAATCATTACAGATGAAATTAAGACAATTAATGATCTGGTTACAATGGCATCTGTAGAATGGTTTGGTATATTGGACAGCAAGTGAACAATTCTTGAAGATGATGTGTTGAAAGTAGGATAAATTGGGCAAGTGACTTTGCAAGGACCAAAACGACTTAGGCTATGTACACACGTCCGATAATTATCGCCCAAGACGAGCATGACCGATAAGAATCTGACATGTACAGTGGTCGCCCCTCAGGTTGGATCTGTGAACAACCAATAAAAAGTGAGAGTTATACATGTCAAGGGAGGAGAATACAGCAGGTTGCTACTTACTTGTTCTTCCCTCCTCATAGAACAGAGCAAATACTGTGTGTGCAGCATTTGTTCGTTCATCTGTCACTGGAATTTATCATAAACTATTGTTTCCAGTGTCAAAAATTTTACATGTATGCAGCCTTAGTCAGAGCATCTCCAAAACAGCAGGTCTTGTGGAGTCTTCCCTGTGTGCAGTGGTTAGCATCTACCAAAAATGGTCCAAGACTCAATAATGGTAATTCGTAGGGAGATGCTAGGGGAACTTCTGATCCATTCCTACATAAAAGCACAAATTGCTTAAACCCCTAATGCTGGAGTGTTCAGTGTTAGGACAATCCTGCCAGATGCTCCAACAATAGTCAGCCATCATATGTACATCCCATCTGCCCTGATACCGTTCATCCATGACCTTCAAATCTTGGTGGAATCATTCACCTTGCTCATTACTGACTGCACCAAGGTTTTCCGGGAAGTTAGAAAGGTTGCTGTGCACCTTGATGCTCATATTGCAACCAAAAATTTTGCAGCTCCTCATGAGTTTCTGGACAATTTCTGTGTAATTATTTGCTTGTGTGTTTCCAAGAAAGTCCTTGACAATGGCTTTGAATAATAACTTCTGACATTGTCCTGATGTTATGGCAATACACAAAGCCACTGTCAGTTCTAAAGTACTGCAGAAATGCAATTTCTCTGGTTCGAAAGTACGATACCTTCGTTCCTTTTCAAGTATGTTTTACTCACGCAGCCTTGATGATAGAAGTTCTGAAGCCTTCTTCGATAGTCCCAAACACATGCCAAATCACTCAACCCATGCTGATCAAATCCCTTACAAACAGAGTCCTCTTCAATTTCAAACTCTTCATCATTGTTGTCACCTAGTTCATCACCATAATCATGTTCTTCAAAAGAGGGTAGTGTAACAAAAACCGGCACTGGGATTTCACCTGAATGAGCCATTGGGTGTATAGCCGATGGTAAACTAGGATACTCTTATGTTATATTTATGTTTCTTGTTAAATCCTGAAGTTTTCACTATAAAAAAGTAACAGTAACTGAAATGATCTTCTGGCTCTTGCCAAACCATAGGTATACCAAATGCCATTTTATCATGTGTTCCCTTTGTCTACACTGGTAAACCCTCGACTGTTTGCACACCTTATGAGGGGCTCGAGACTTATCTTGATCACCAAGTTTAACTTAAATATGCCAAATAGGCTTGCTCTACAAATGTGCTGATGTTCGCCCTTTTACTGGGAATGGTGAAACTGCCAAAGATATAACAAAATTAATCAGGGTTTTTAAGGCACTTACGACGAGAAACATCAGAGCCAGACATGATATGAAAGAAAGAAAATACATGTGTAAGTAGAAAAATACATTTTGCCTATTCACTACGTAGAGCAGTGCACAACCTCAGACCACACTGTCTTGGGTGTAAATGACTATACAAATCCACACTACAGTAATCCCAATAATAAAAGCAGTAGAGAAAAAACCTGACATGATGGAAGAAAACTAACTGCGCTTTCAGAATCAGCATACCTATTTTAGTGTAAAGTTTAACATTTTAAGTCAACAAAAAATGTGTTCAAAATTGTTCCCCAGTGTTATCAGTCGAGGCATGGGGCCTGATTTATTAAAGCTGCGTACACACGGCAAATTTTTCTCGCCCGATAATCGGTATCGGCCAATTATCGGGCGAAAATCTGCCGTGTGTACAGTCGGTCGTCGTCCATCGTCCGACGACCGTCCTGGCGGATCCATGGACGATGGACGACGACCGATCCTAATGAAAGGGAAGGGGAGAGCGCGCAGCAGGGTGCCGCTCCGTCGCTCTCCCCCTCCCCTCTCCATAGAGCATGAACGGTGCTGTATGTACAGCATCGTTCATGCATGGTGCAGTCTTTTCTCGTTGGAAAGGATCGTGAAAGATCCTTTCCAACGAGAAAAATTGCAGGTGTGTACGCAGCTTTAGGCTCTCCAAGGCTAGAGAGGATACTCTTTCATCAGTGAAGCTAAATGATCCAGCTAACCTGAAATGGATTTGGTTCAGGATTGAAAACATTTGCTAACAAATGGAAAGCTACTTTTAAGTAGTTCAGTGGAGACAATGACAAAACTACATTTTAATCGAATGGGTATTGTGCTATCTGTATCTCCCTGTGACCATTACCCCCCTCATTTTTTTTCTCAATGGTATCAAACTCTAATTAAAACAGGTCCCCCCTCACAGTATAAAAATGCTGGCGTTTGGTCTTAGCCATCTATTAATAAAGCAACAGTTATTACTGGTTTTATTGCACAGTACTGCTAATGTGCATTTTAAATCCCTGACATTGAGATGGTGTCAGTATGAACTCTTCTTGAAACTAGACCCGTGCCACAATTCAGGTGAGTACCCATCATGAGCTCAGGTCATATGTAATCTCAGAATATATCAATTGGTGTTACTTGTCTATATAAAATGTAAAATCTGTTTACTGAATTTTTCCAAGAAATCTAAAAATGGATTTTACATTCCTTCATGACTAATACTTGTAAAGTGAACCTAAGAAGTGAATATTTACTAATATTCTGCACATCTGAAAATTGTAATTGTGCCTATGTTGTGTCTTGAATTTTTTCTTGTAATAAAGCAGTCACTCCTTCTATGTGGGTGTCAGTACTGAGGAAAGATTAGCAGCAGACTTGCTTTATGAGAAAACCAGCAAGGAGTCTGTTTTAGGTGTGCTTGGGAATAATATGCCTGCATCACAAGAACAGAATAGCAGGTCACTACAAAAAAATGCATTTAAAAAGCTGAGGGAAATTATTTATAATTTTTTTGTAGTTTTGATGGGGCAGAATGGAATTGAAATCACTGTCAAGTTTTTAATGCTCTCCAGAGTTATGTGTAAATCATAATAGCAAAGTTAGAGGGTTTTTCCCATTGTCTAACTTTCTTTACTAGGTGGCAATGTCATTTGTGACTATATGTGTTGTTCATCTTAACGCAAAGTCCACATAAATGAAGGCCAGATAGCAGCAAAGCTGTTAGCATTAGGAACACTCCAAGAGTTGGTAGTATTAATAATCGTAATCATATTTCCTATCACACTTCTCAAAAAACCTAAGCTGATCTATAAGGTTTTAGCTGAGGCTGAACTCAATTACTGCATTAGGCATATAGTGTTATTTTCATTTTTTTCTTAGATTGTAAGCTCTTTTGGGTAGGGTCCTCTCCTTCTGAGTTTGTATCTGCCTGTCACTTGCAACCCCTATTTAATGTACAACGCTGCATAATGTTGGCACTTTATACATACAATTATGTATAATATGTATCATAATAAAATTTTGTAGCAGAAGTTTGTGGGGAGGAGTCTATACTGCTAAAACTGCTAAAAAAATGCTTCCTACTACACAGAGAGGGATCTGGGGAGTGATGATCCTGAAGTCTGATTTCAGCCCTTCTATAATTTTCCTTAACATACCCGGTGGGACCACCTAATACCCCAGTCCCCATAGCATTCCCCTTGGTTGATTTGGCTATTGTTACAAAAATGAAAAGCTCATGTAACAGACCTCTTTATTCTAGTATTTATTAATATTATATTTACTTTCCATCCATGTTGCCGTTTCCCATCACCTCCCTGGTGAAGCCATTGTCACTTTGACAGTACTAAGGGGAACTCTTTCTTGCGCTATGCACAGCTAAAATGGCTGCACATTCACTTTAAATATATTGGTTGCTGTCTACTGTGTTGCAATACAAGGAAAAATAGTTCTTGTTTGTATCCCAAAATTAAATATTTCACCACCTAAAATACTGCTGTGTGACAAGAGATGTAAAAGAATTTCTGACTGCACATATGCAGTGGAAGTAATAACACTGCAGATACTGTAAATAAACTACTTTCAATTATGTAGTGGCTTCATTTTAATTATTTACACACAGTGTTAAATATAGAACTGTGCAGAGGAGAAAGAACACAAACCTATCTTGCAGTATTCTATTAATATAAAGGCTGGGGCAACTCATTAAGAGAATATGTGTACAATATGCACATTACAAGCACTGTGAAAGTGTTAAAGTGGTCCTCCAACTAACAATGCTCAATACAGGATTCCATGCTGTGTGCTCTTAATACAGCATAGCTATACTTGCTAATATGCTGGATAATAGACTAAATTTTGCTAACCAGTGTGTCAGTTTACAGGCATTGCAAGATTTGTTAAGTGTGGAATAGCAACAGCTGGTCAGCAAAACTGCCATCATCACGTACCTGCAGAATTAGAGATAAATGAACATTAGTTGCAGGCAGATGAAGATGGTGAATTCATTCATCACTGATGTTAGTAGAGAATGATGATGATGATGGAATTCCCTGGATTAATTCCCATTGCATTTATAAATTGGGCACTTGAGATTTGGGCACGTGACCAGGGTCCCAACGTGACCTTGCCTGTTGCTTAAATGGAAGTAAATGGAATATGAAGCTGATTAATCACAGATCTCAGTATTCAAAATTGACACTTATATGGCCATAAGTCGTTACTGGAGTAATTAGGAACAATCATTTCGATTTTCCAATCCTACCTGTGAAAATAATTTTAGTAACTTGACAATTTACCTCCCTTCATGGCCCAAGGACAAGAGAAAAAGCTTTTGTTTAAATGATTCTTTGTGGACATTTTGGTTGCATGATAAAAAGTAGGTAAATACAGGAAAAGAGTGATTTTATACTGTTAACAGAAAATTAAATATCTGAAAGCAATTAAAACCGCTATTTAATATCATCTATCAATACCTTGCAAGTATTGACTTACCTGCAATCGCTCCTCTTAGATCCAAGCTGTCTGTACCCGGAGAGCCGCACAGTCAGTGCAGTTGTTTCACAGTTGGGTTCTTTTTATCACCCATCATTTCTTTTAAGAGGCCATCGATTTTGTTTTCCAACAGTGTGTGACCTTTTCATAGTAATGAGGAAAGAATTGTATTGAGGAAGAAGAGCTCAGCCGAGAGATATTTCCAACAGCTATTGTGCATCATTCTGCAAGCTGCATAGTAACAGCCCAGAGAACCGGGGAGGACTGGGACAATCTGGCTTGGGGGAGCAAAGACCAACAAGTGGCCCTTGTGGAATATGGACATGGTGGGAGTGGCACAAAGTGAGCAGAACTACATGAAACAAATATAGTGTGCTAAAGTTTCAGTCCCCTAGTAGTTTGTGTCTCTTCAGTGCTTTACAGCTTCTTGGCTCCATCATAGTGTGCCCCAACTTTTCAAAACCCCTCCATAGTATGGTGCAGATTTCCAGTGCAATCAAAGTGTGTCCCAACTTTAAGTACCCTTAAAATATATCCAGATACCCAGTTCTTCCATCCCCACAGAGTGTCTTACTTTCTTGTCCCCTTGTAATGTGTCCTTCATTTTGCATTGTTCTAGTACTTGTAGAGTCAAGAACCAGACTGTTGACAGAGACTGGAGAACCACATTGCCCGCTGATGAACATTCCTAAGAAGGAAGGCTATTGATAGAGATTGGGGACCACATGTGACTGCTACAGATATGTTGCATGTTCCCTATACCACTTGCAGGCATTTATCATTGACAGAGATGGCCAAATTCTAGATGTTAGATGTTACCAAAACAGGCAGCTACTAACAAACATGTCAAAAGCATGCAGATAAAACCATCAACTGGCAGCTATTAATGCCGGGAAGGTAAACATTTACAAAAAAGGCAGATATTACCAACTTTAATGCCAACAAAATCATACAAAAAACTAATAAACCCAGAATAGGTTTTAGGATCCAGGTTAATGAGTGTTTAATATTGTGTTCCTTTTAGGAGGGTTGGTTGCACATGAATATTTTGTAAGGTAATTCCCCTACCCTCTCGTAATACCAACAAAAAAGGTATATATTACCAACTTGAATCAACTCTCAATAGCATGTAGCTAATACCAGCAAAGACAGATATTTCCAATGGCAGGCATATATCCATATTAAAGCATTTATTACCAACTAGCCGGCAAGTACCAGCAAAATGCAAATAACATTAAAAAAACATAAGATATTGATAAGATTAGGATTTCAGCAAGAGACAGATTCCACTGAGATATTCCAATGACAGGTAGGTTCCAAAGCAACAAGTGCCAAAGTGACAGCCAGGTATCCTAGTGATGGGTATATTCTAGTGAAAGGCACATTATAGGGAATAATTCATTTACACTGTTATGCAAGTGAGGTGTAATACTAGAGACCCCTAGACAACAGGTAAGGTTCTCTTTACACAGTGCTTTACTAGTGCAGTATAATTAATACTGACTGATAAGAAAGAGAGAAGCGGAAGAGCTATTGAGCTTTGCTCATGGTTCCCAGGCTGTGCTGGAAAATGTCGTCTCATCTGTGACTGAGCTGCACTTTACCTGAATAGGAGGTGTGAAGAGATCTGGAGTAAAGATGATGCATTGCAAATTGTACAACATACTAGTTGATTGTAAAAATGCTGAAATAAAGTGGAACACTAGATTGAAGCTTATCCTAAACATAAGAAGATCTCGTTAAAAAAGGGATCTAATATTTGGGGCTTGTGGTTGGGGAAATACACAAAATCATGGTGGTGGATCATGGATCACTCTGAAAGAATTTCTTCACGTGAGATTAGGATCTACTGTAAATTGACAATTTGAATATTGTGGCGAGACTTAAACTAAACTCAAAGTGTTTGCAAAGTTATATTTTGCAGTATAAGGCATCACCTGGTGTTGGTGTCCCTAACTGTTGCACTTGAAATGTTATAGTGTTGTGCATTACAATTTGTATTCCTGATTCTAGTGATTAGTAGGTTCTAGTGAAAGACAGAGGCAATTAAATTACAGACAGAGAGGTGGAAATACTATAATCTAAGGGCAGTATATGGCAATAGCAGAGGGCTACAACCAGGATAAATGGGGGGATAGCAATCATGGAGATGGGCTCAGCTAGGACTGAGAGGTAAGTAGCCATGATCAAGAAGGTACCAGACAGGGTAGGGGGGCAAATTTAGGATATAAACCATTCTCAAGAACTGTTTTATATAGTAAAGATCTTGTAATAGGTAGTGGTTTTGGAACAGCAAAATGTCAGCATCCAACTTACACTACACCCGATAGGAACACTAAGCTGTCTGGTGCTGCAGAGTAAAGCTACGTACACACTTCCAATTATTATCGTTGTTAAACGAACGACGAACGATCCTGCACGATATCTGCGAACGATCGTATAGCACCGATCCTGTACATACAGATAACGGCACGATCGTTCGTAGATATTGTACACACAATAGATGCGATCGTTTGAGCGATACAGGGAGTGACGTGCACGACAGGAAGTGAACGAACGTTCGTTCATCACGCATGCTCAGACCATGGACGATCAATGAACGATCGTACACACGAACGATGGTCAACGATCGTCGTCCAATCCGATCCGCCGGTCCGGTCGTTCATTTCCAACGACTTTCCTCGTTCGTCGCCGTCGTTGGTTACTTTTTTTACGAATGATTTTTGCCCAATCGATCATTCGTTCGTCGTTCATTTTGAACGATAAAAATTGGAAGTGTGTACGAAGCTTTAGCTAGCCTTTTATTGCCAGACAATAGAGCAGCTTTGAGAGGGCAAAATCCTCCCTGCTGCCTGAAACAGACTCCCCTAACGAAGGATTGGAGCATATGAAATTCTGTTCCTTGACTTGCATTGCGGTGAGCTACCCAGCCTGTTCAAAGTTAATGGGATGAATGCATTATTGCAGCACAATGAAGTGACTAGGACCTTTCGTTTGAGACAAAAATATATAAAGATCCTGCAGAAGTTCCAGTTCTATGTTGCTAATTTTGAGATTAATGGTGTAACCCTGAAATTCCTTCCAATTATGTCGGAGTGTTGGCCTCCAATAATGAAAGCTCTGTGCTGTTTAGATTTGTCTTATAATAATGTCCTGCAGACTTATAATGTCCACAGCATTAATTATTAATCTTTGCCAAGTAAAACTTTTCTTTAGTATTCTTTTCAGCAACTAATATATGACACAGGCCTGAGGTAAATAATTTTACCAATCGCCCGCGGGCCCTGTTTACATGCGGCTGTCTCAATCACTGTGACTACCAGGCTATTGCTGTTCCTATGGAAACCAGGTGTATCTTCTCAGTTAGATCATGTTAATCCCGGATTAATTTGTCAGCAGGATGCGAGGAACAAATCAGCAGCTTTGTCTGCCATTTTATCCCAAAAAGCGAGCAATCTGCAAAGAATAGGATTACGGGAACAAACACAAGTGCTCTGTGGCTCTTCCAATATTGGCTGAATATGCTGGTTGCATTTTCTGTCCCAGCTCGCTCATGTGAGACGGGTTTAATCATGCTGCGTCGTCTGCTTATTAGAGCGTGGCAGCTTACTTTATTAAAAAAGAACTCCAGACACTTTTTAAAATACAATATGTCTGAAGAACTGTTCATTAGAATGCCTACAGGCTCCTTGTTTTTATATGCATATATTATGTTAAAGCAAAATTAGAAATTATTTTTAACCTACAATATAACAAATCCTAAAGGCTGCCAAAAATAGTATTTGTACAAAATAGTGGTGACCTCAATTCTCTCAAAATCAGCACTCAGTACATTCATTTCATATATTTATTGTGAATACCAAATGTCACATAGGGCATTTAGGGGCCACTAAGGTTCCTTTCCTATAAAGCAAATATGTAGCCCTGAAGAAAGGATCCTGTGTGGCCCCAAAACATTGACAAGTTAGCCAATATGACTTTAAACATTCAAAATCAATTTGTGAAGATATTATGGACCTCATTTATTAAAGTTATCAAAGACTGGAGAAGATAGAAGGTCAAGGGAAAACCCACTGGATCACCCAAGTTCACTCATGATTTTCTATCTTTTCCAGTCCTGAAGAGCTTTAAAGTGTGGTGACTTCTTTATTTATGATCTGATCTCCATCCATTGCAGTTTGGGGAACCCTCCATTTATAGTGGGGTAGCCCAGAATAAACATGATTTGTATCATGGTGGAGAGGCTAGTCAAAAGACATTGGCCGGTCTTATGGCCAGATTCCGATTGCTGCTTTTCCTCCCCTTATTCATTGAAATAATTAAAGCTTCGGGGTGCTTTTTTCAAGAAAAAAAGCCATTCTGAACAAAGCCATACTGTTGGATTACAACTAGGCCTTTAATATTGTCCAACACTTGTATTTGTTCTTTTACATTTTAAAAAAATTCCTTTAAATAGGTTTTGTGGTTCTCTTTAACGCCTCCTACATGCCATGTGAGAAGTAGTGTGTGATCAGTGGTTGGATAGTGATACCATGCCTTAGGGACTATATTCTGAAATAATTAAAAAAAAAATGTATACAGGGTTTAAATCGGCAGTCCCTAAAATTTTTGTGGTCCGTGGCTCTGGCCGGTCCACCCCTCCAAGTGGGGTCCAAAAAAGGACTCTGCTGGGGAGGGGGTGTACTGGCCAGAGCCACGGACCATGTGTTCTGTATGGATTGTAGGCTTAGACCTGTGATGGGAGAGTGGATGGGTTCTGGCATTATGACATCACTCTGGGGGAAGTGAAGGAAGCTTCTTCCCCTTTGAGTGACACACGGCTCCCCACACATGCGTGGTCGGGAGTGCCTGCCTTTAGTGGTCAGTAGATCTGAAAAGGTTGTTGACTGCTGGTTTAAATGATTAATTTTCAAAAGATGTAACTGCTAAATGATTGCTGGGTAGAACAGCTGTCCCATAATTTGGTACCTTCACATTTGCCAACCCTGTATTTTACACCCTGATATCTACTGTACTGGACTTATCTGAGAAGTAAGAAAGTCCATCCCATGTATTCAACAGAGGGCCGGATGGCAGTAAATATTTCTGGAGATTTTGCAGTATGATGGGAAATGTATATGTGAGCTTATCAATGGGACCAAAATTTTAAATTGTCATCAGAAAAGATATATAGGGGGACTCCTCCAATAGGAACACGTCTACCAGTGGCAGTTGTTTAAGAGAAGATTTCCCTCACTTTAGAGAGATTTATTCTACCTTCTTACTGTATTTACAAAACGGGAACTAAAGAAAGTCCCCTGATGGGACACGTATTGTTAAAACTACCTGACAGTTGTTCAAACCATTCCTTGCTCTCCTAAAAAGCAAAAAGTTGTCTTTAGATTTACTTTATAGCAGTGTTTCTCAACCTTTTTAACATGGGGAAACCCTTGAAATAACTTTCAAATCTTCAGGGAAACCCTGCTATAATTATTATATCCACAGATCACATTATATAGGCATGGTAGTCAGTAGGAAAAATGCTTGTTACATTGCTGACCTTTAGGAAGAATGTCACCCTTACAGATTAGCCAAAAAGATCATTGGTATAAGTGGTAACTGACCTTACAAGTACAATGGAACTCCTAGTAACCTCTAGGGATTCACGGAACCCTGGTTTTACCACACAAGGACTCAAAAGCTCCTAAAGTGTCCATTGTACTAATGTTCAGACTGGAGTTGGTTTGGCACAATATGTATATAGGTGGCAGAGGCAACCTGGTGGCATTTCCTTGTATAGTTTTAGTCTACATGTACCTATTATCAGTAGAAATACAGTCATTTTTTACTAACTTTTTAAACATTGCCACACAATTTAAAGCCAGATGGGAATCCATAAAGGCAGAGGTGAAGAGGAATTGTGTGGAAAGGGTGAACCTAGCAGAAGGTGTTGCTTTGGTGTTCCAACAGTTGTGTGCTTATAGACGGCAGTAAGAAAAATCTGAAAATGCAAACATTATTGATTGCTTGCAATTCACACACACTTCAATCAAGAATGGTTTAAATTTTGTGTGAATCCAAAAAACAAACATTATAATGCAGTATACCACTCTTTAAATGTGGAAGCCGTTCTAGCATTTACATTTCAGACTAAGAACATTTTTTAGCAAGTAAGGAAAATACCTGTAGATCTTGCCAGAAATGCTGTGTCCTTGTCACATTCTGTAAACTTAAAGGAGAATACAAATCATTTGTAATGTGTAAAACACTAGTCCCATCAATACACAATTTAGTAGAGATGAAAAAAGGAAGACGTGTTTGATGTTCAGCCTGTATGAGAACTATGACTCCCACTATACATACAATAATGCAGCCACATTATCTAAGAATTGGTAGGCTGCAATGTATTTGTGTGTTTGCTTGATACAGTTTAAATCTTTAGATTGTGAGCCCCTTTGAAGGACAGCTAGAGACATGACTTTGGACTTTGTACAGCGCTGCGTAATATGATGGCGCTATATAAATACTGTGTAATATTAATCATTCTTTGCAAAGGCTGTACAGCTCCGAAACATCTCCAAAATACATATAAGAATTTATTTTGCATTATTACCGTGTATTATACAGACAAGTTTAAAAAAAGAACACAAATAATTTGACACTTCTTGCACCTTCTGGCTATAACTGTATAAAGAGCAGAAAAACTGTCCAGATGTAAATGAATTGGAAGGCTGCACAGACATTATTTCATTGTGCCTAAGCCATTTGTCTGCCAGATGGAGTGCATTCAAGTTATCCATGTGAACACTGATCTGTATTGTGTACAAGAGACCTTGTATGCGCTTCCAACTCTCAACATAACTATTCACAACAACTTTCCCGTTATTGATAATAATAATTATAATGATTTATATGAACTCGGTATACATCATTAAAGTATAACTCAAGGCAAAAACTGTTTATCATTGGAATGGTTGTTGACACCAATGTCAGATTTTTATTGCTGTCTCTATTAAGAAAGGAATGGGGGGGGGCATTCTTTCCTATTGTACTGATCACCAAAAAATTGTATATAATCAGGTAACCACAAAAATAATTATACAGGGTTGAGTTTCTATTTTACTGAAATATATATTTAACAATAACGCATTGTGTATCTCATAACCTTTATCACATTGCTTTGTGAAAAACACAATCTAAATATTTACCAAAGTTAATCTGACTACTCCTACATACATTTAAAAATAGAACTTTTAAATCCATAAAACACTTATACAGTGCATTGATTTCTATAAAAACTAGACTATAGCTCCAATTTATCATCATCTAGGTCATTTCTTAACAGGGGACATGATTCTTGGAAAATAAGTCCTTCTAAAGGCACGCATGGGCTAAAGTGATACAACCAATTAGAGCAGTAACAAGACATCGGGAAAAGTAACAGAGCCCTCGAGAGTTCCATTGAGCTCTGGTTCATATCTGGAGTGCTTGTTGAAAAGTCTTTAGTTTTCTTGCTTGAGTGGTGAATGAGCTTTTTAGCCCCTATATGATTGCTCAGCATTACATTTCAACAGTCAGTGCACATCCATGGAGAAACAATAATTAGTGGGAACAGGAAAATGGATCTTTGCAGTCTATCTAAGCCTATCACTCATACTAAACCATGCCACATTTTTAGTTGATTTTAAAGGGACTATATAACACTTTCAATGCTTTTGTGTAAATGTGAGAAACAATGGCTTTGCAGGTATTATTTTAATTACAGCACTTTTTTAGTCTAGCATTTGGCCATTCCACTAACTTCCTCAACTTGTTTTCGTGAGCGTGTCTAGGTGTCGTAAATATCGGAGCTCCCTTCATTCTAAAATGTAGTAATATTCAATTGTTTTATGTACATTATTTAGGCGGCTTTCGAGTTTCCAGTTTTGCTCTTTATGCAGCCAATGCTTTCAAGCTTTCCATTTCAATGAAAAGTCCATAAATTATGTATTTAATATGTAGCGCACTTATATTTCAAAGTGACCCTGTGGCTAAATGGCTGGTAGCTTATTGATCTAAAGTTTAGTATATAAATAGATATTTATAAATCCTGTTGGTGATACCAGTTTTAATCTGTGAGTGCCTAGAAAGTTGTGCCTTCTGCTTCATGATTCTAGAAAATCGTTATATTTACCACTTCTCCATTACTTTGACCTTATCTAAACACAAAAACAAAAAAATATCATATATTACAGCTTGACAGTCCTTAGATCTATTGGATGCATTAGGTTTCCCTTTTTTACGGCTTACTTCTTTACATTGCTATCACCAATAAGAAAAACATTCTATTCATGATTAAAGACTTCATCTTCATGAAAGGAACCAGAAATGAGCCCATTCTCCTGCTCTCATACCAGCACTGTGCAATGAAAGAAATTCTGATAGCTGCCATGTCCTGTCTGATTTCCAATGTGCACAGATTTATGGGAAGTCAGTCATGTATAGTAGTTCAGTTATTTGAATTGTATCTGTGCAGATGACTAACCATGTAAACTTCAGACAAAATGTATCTAAAAGTTTCCTTCATTTGCCTTAGTACTTTTAGAGCCCCTTGGGAGCCCTGAAACGCAGAGAGCTCTGTTATGGGAGTACGACTTCAGAAAATCAAGGTCAAGCTTAGCAACCATCGGCAACTTTTTACTGTTTTACATGTTGGCCACAATAACTAATAATAAGAAGTAGAGGTCAGGGGTAAGGACAATGTTGACTTCAGTTCCTAAAGTTAAAATCTGCACAGAGATTACTGGGTGCTTTGGAAGATAACCAAAACATACAATTAGCATATATGTCCATTCCTCATGACTTAAAAGTCAGCTATCACACAGAGCAGCATTCTAAAGTTATGTACACACATCATATGATTGTCGGGGAGGATTGGTAAACAACGTTGGGGCACCACTGTAGACTTGTCAAATTGTAAATAAATGAAATTTTACACATATACACACACACATATACATATATTTTATAAAACCAAAGATTTGAAAGGCAACAAGACATTTGCTTGACTCGAAAAGGAAATATTCCAAAAAGAAATCAGTAGGCCTCTCCAAATGCAATACAACAACATCAAAAAGCCATACCTCACCATGCTCAAATTATAAGAAGATCTTCTAACACGGGACATACAGTACAGTAAAAGTTAAGATCTCCTGGCTAAGGCATTTCAGCCATACATAACCTTAACCTCATAAGCTAGAAACGGATGTGATTAGATCCAGGGGACCAATTGTGTTTTTTGCATATGAATCTCCATCATTTTTTACCACTAAGACCAAAGTTCTAAATAGTTGGTTTTCCTTTTTTTCCTAATGCATCTCCCAGAAATGGAAATGTTTTTCTCTGCTGTTCATCTTCAATAGATGGCTGACGTTTTTTGTAATAAGCCTACTCAAGGATCAAATAGAAGGTAAAAAGAAGGACAGATGAGGGTATAATGATATTTGAAAGGAAAATAATGGGTAAATTAAAGAGGAGGGCCTTCTCTGTGGGTTATTCGAAAAGTTTCTGCACTTTGATATTTTCATTGGAAATGGTGAGGATGAGAGGAGTAGTAATTGGTTGTGTCATGTTACTAGGAAAAATGCATCACAAAGGAAGGTGACTGTGTAGAAAAGTGATATTAATTGTTTTTCAAATTCTTAATAAATAGAGTTAAAAAAGTGTGGAAACCTAAAGACCCCTCGTAGTTTGATCCAATGAACGTTTACAACCCTTTCTAGTAACATTGCGTACATCTGGAATATCTTAGAAGTAGTAAGTGGCCTATTCCAAAACATTTCACCAAGTAATTGTTGCAATAGATTTTTATTTTACTCATATTTTGTCTCATACTATATGAATTACTCGCTTTAGAAGATTTTGTAGCCTTTAATATGGTAAAGGTCAGATTTTTCACTGAACCATTCATTCCAGAATTTATTTCTTCTGCTTCAGCCATCCAGGTAAAGGTAGTGTGTTAGACTGGATCTAACCTGGCCAAAGATGTTTCTAAAATGGCCCTGTAGCTATACAAAATGTTCTCAGTAAAACCATTCATGTAAAAGAACAGTGATCATACTTGTGTTTCCCAATGCTGCCGAATACCAATCCTGAAAATGGCAATAACCTCTTAATTTGCTTTGCTCATCCTAATTTGTTTCTGGGGCGGGAAATGAGGAGAAATCTCCCAGACTGAAGAAATACATGAAAGGGACCTTAAACATTTATTAAAGTTTTGACATTACATACACTTTAGGCATCTTTGAAAATGTAAGCCTGATCTCTGTAATTCAGCTATCAAATGCCAGTGCCTGTATTTCTTTGGACATTTTCACCATCATAATCAAGAATCCATTTTTTGCCCTACTGAATGCAATAAACTCGTACCCAAAAGAAGTAGTAAATCTTCCAGAGCCAACTGTTTCTTACTTTGAAAGGAAGCATTCTGACATGACATATCCTTTTTTCCTGGCCACCAACATCCTTATGGATAGTTTTAATCATTTTTATTTTTTGATACAGTCATATCAGACCCTAGCTGGTGCCAAGAGAATATGTATTCTAACAGTACAGAAGCAATAACGGTTGGGAGTGAAAAAACCTGCTGGTATGTGTTAAGATTGCAGGAGGAAACCAAAGTATGTAGAGGAATTCTTCACCAACAATGGCAGAATGTACAAAGCACATGAAGATGGATTGGTTTAACAGCAAAAGCATGATGCCATTAATAATACTGATAGGTTTAAGGTCCATTTATACAACAACAGTCCGCTGTGGTGCATTCAAGTTCCCATTCAGGGTCCATCACACCAAAGTGCACTCTTTCTTGTATTCATGCATTTCTACGCATTTTTCAGGCACTGCACTGTGTTGTTGAAGCAAATCATCATGCTTTTTTTATATTTTTTTATTTTGTTTTATATTGATGCACCATAACAAGCCAAAAAATCCAATGCATTTTCATCAACACATGGTAGCGGATTGTTTATTATTGCACTACAACACATGTGCACTGGGAAACTGCAATGTAAGACTATTTGGAAACCCATAGTGGTACTGTGCATGGCAGTAATGCATGCAGGCTGGTGTGGCTAGGCCCTTAGGGTGGCTATAAACAGGCAAAAGCAATTTAACTGACTGATCCAGTTGCCTTGATTTGTGTCATTTGGACAGTGTTTCTTAATCTTGTATCCTGTATGCACCTACATGAAGCTGTTCCCCCTGTTGGTTTAAAGCTGCGTGTCACTGTTGTATATAGGAAATTGGTCACAAAGTCATTTCTAGTCTATAAAAGAAAATGCTTTTCTGTGTAAAAAGAAATGGGAACGGAAAAAAATATTTCTGATGTTGCTGTTGGTGATTAATGGCAAGTTGTCAGCATGTCGCCACTGGTGCTAGTTGATGGCACCCAGTGCTGACACATTTGGAAAGAGTGAGTGCACAGCCTTTCATTACCTCCATGTTTTAAACTACACAGGGCTTCTGCTCTTTATTTGCAGCAGCCACCAAAAGAAAGGTAAGTATCTGCAGTTAGAGGTTGAATCAGTTAAAAAGGACCTCCAGCAATGTAAAAACATTAAAGATTCTTTGTTTAGAATCCAAAAAGTATACATACCAAGCACTGTTACCCACTGTTGTCCTCTGCCCACCACCACTGGAAGTCAGCAGGCAATACCAGCTCTTATTTTTCCATGCAGCCATCTTCATTTTCCCATCTTTAGAAGACAATTCGTGTTTTAAGGTTTGTTTCTTTCGTGGGGTGTGATTTGCTGAATCTATTAATATATATTGTTAGATGTATAATGAGAATTTAGATTACAGGTAGTTCCCGAGTTAAGGACATCCAGCATACAGACGACTCCTAGATACAAAGAGGGCTTCCCTGGTCATTTGTGTGCAGGACAGAGGCTTGATGGGGGGGGGTTTGCCTGCCTTGCAGAAGAAATCTTTTGCTAAACACAGCTGGGGTTGTGGTGATCATAGGGGGTTGAGCTCTTTCTGCAGCCTTTTGTAACTCTTTAATGACCAAGACAAACTCTGCAGTTAATTCTTTTTGCATATCAAGCACAGCTTAAACTTTCTTAAATTAGTTAAGATGATTTTCCACTTAAGATTTCATTGGATGGGGAATGTTAAATGTATTATGTTTTTGTGGGACACATCAAAAGATTTTATTGGATGTTGAATAAGGTTATGTGGCATGACATAGAATGATATTTCCCTGATGGACAAAATGGGCATATTTTTTTTAAAGCTCTCTAGGACTGTAGAAGATAGACTATCCTGGTAGAACTTGGGTGATCAGCAAACCTGGAATGGATTGCTATAAACTTGTTTGCTTTTGGTTAGCAAACATTTTCTATCATGGATAAGATCAATTCCAGGTTCACTATATCACCCAGGTTTTCCCATGATAGTCTGTCTTCTCCAGTGTAGGAGAAATGTAATAAATCAGACTCACTGTTTATAATGTGAATATTCTCAGATTTATGGAGACACTTTGTTAAATGTCTAAATAAGGATTTCTTGGATATACTATGAGGTTTCCTGGATAATTTTTGCTGTATGTATTATTAGGCACTGTTTGATGTTCTATATTGTGAAGTGTTGTTTGGCAAAACCTAGTTGTATTTCCTGCAATATATCATCATATATATTATAAATAATAATGGAAGTATGTAGAACTTTCAAAGATGTTTAAAGGTATTTTTCAGATTTATAGATTTTTTTCATATTTTTACATTTTAATAATGTATAAAAATGTTTGGTGAGATTTATGATCAGGTTTCCCAGGCACATGATGAGGTTTTGTCAGATGTAGGATAACGTTTTTTGGAAACGCACAATGAGCTTTTGTTGTATGCATGATAGGTTTTCATTACACGCATGATGACCTTTTGTTGGCTAAGGTTTTATCAGATGCACAATGAGGTTTTGTCAATTACACAGTGGTTTGTTTGGACATTTGATGAGATGTTTTCTGATGTAAGGTATGATTTCTCTGATATATATCAATGGATATAAGATTGGTTTGCTGAATGTAGGATGAAGGCTGATATCATGTGACATACATTGTATTTGCCAAAATATCAGTTTTATTCCATTATATTAAAATGAACCACTTCACACATAGTTTATTTTAGACCACCAAGCATGGCTTTGGACAAAAAAACCCACACAAATATGGCCTATAGAAGTATGTTATAATGATTGTGCAAATAAATAATACCTATATATTTGTTTTCTGTATTCTCAGTAAAACTATGCCGAAAATATTTGCAGCTGATGTATATTTTAGTCAGCTCATCATAAAAAAAAATGCATAAAAATAACATACCAATTAAAAGCCCAATAAATCATAACAAAATCATAGATCAAAATCATAAATAATAACCAAATAAATTCTGTTCTCTGTTGGAGATTCCTATAAATAAATGTGGGATACTGTGATTTCTTTGTACACCTGGTGGGGGAGTGATAGGAAGGTAAGTATATGTGTCCAATGAGGTCTGTATTACAGTTGACCTGTTACTTTGACTTACATTTTATTATGGTTTATGCACTCTTTCACACATACGCGTCTCCTATAGCAGCGGTCCCCAACCACCGGGCCGCGGCCCACTACCGGTCCGCGGCGGTGTTTTCAGTGGGCCGCGAGTACATGATCCATTATTGAAAACGAAGCGGCACCCAACCACCATCCGCGGACCGGAAGTGGTCCGCAGCGGTGTTTGTATGAGATGCCGGTAAATGTACGCAGTAGTCTGTGTACAAGCAATGCGAGCACATGACATGCAGCTCGATTGGCTGTCAGATGTCATGTGATCGCTTTGAAGCAGCAGAGGTGCACAGAGAGAAAAGAGAAAACGCCAGAGTATGTCTTCTCTTTTCTCTCTGTGCACCCCCCCCGGTCCTCAGAGAAATTTCCTTCCGTGAAACCGGTCCCTGGGGCCAAAAAGGTTGGGGACCGCTGTCCTATAGGACCTTAAAATTTGCTTGCATGGTAGACTTGACAACAATTTCTTTTTATTGTGTATTCACATGTCTCCATATGTCCCCATATATCTGTCTCCAAACCTTTTTTTCATATTCAGTTCATGCGAAAGGGTTGGAAACTCTGTCTGTATTACTGTTTGTGTCTGGGAAGATCATTTTGCCCCTTTTATCCTTATGATCATTGTTGGTGGGACAGCCACTGATGGTACGTTTAAAATTCCACATTTGTTACCGATTTAGGTATAGAATGTAAATTTTACACTGGAGACACCTGTTTGAGTGATAACTGTCCAAGAGGGGATTTCTAACTTTTTTACCAATTTTGTTTTGTTTTTGTTTAGGTCTGGAAGTGTGATAAATCTTTCGAATGGAATGCAGGCCCCCTCCTCCCAAAAAGCACAATGGGGGCTCCAACCCCAAGTATGAACTCTAGGCTAAACAAAGCATTAATGCAGAGTGAAACAACTCCCAGAGATTGCTATAAATAAATCTGAATCAGAGTTTCTTAATCTCCTGGTATACAGTAAATGGACTTTTATACCCCCCCACCCTGTAGTTTTCGCTAAGAAGCCTATAGTGGGATAATTTTTTTGTAGTCTGCTCTCTGTATTGGCTATGTGCAGCACATTGATCATATCACTGCCACATTACGAGGTTCTTAAAGTTGATTTAGGAACATATTTTGGATATGTACATTAAAGTTTTTTGTTTTTCTTGCCTGGAGTTTAGCCTGAAATGCGCAAATAATTTAAACTTAGGCTGCTTACACATGGTGGATCATTGACAGTCATGCTGGTCCTGGGTCAAAATCTGATATGTATAAAGCGGTCCCTTGATGTAATTAATTAATTTGCCATAGCAGATTATTAAACGACTGATAGGGAACCATTGATGTGAATATCTATGGGGAGGAGTACAGCAATGTTGTGCTCGCCCCCCCCTATAGTGTAAAGAACTTGTTCATTCATCTGTCTCTGGAAATTATCACAAAAGATCATTTTAAATGATCGACATCTAATGTCCATCTGACATCTGTACAGGGCTTAACAAATGCAGAGCCTGTGCACCAATCCTATGTTTTATTGTACCTAAAAGCTGATAACCTAGCAGGTCCTTGGAGTCTTATGGGAGTACAACAGGAGATCTTTAAATCATATGTGAAAATGATTTACAAAATATTCCTATGCATTTTGCTAAATAGACCTAAAGCAATCATTTTCTATAGTGAATAAACATTACTGCATAGATTTTTTTTGCTAGCTGTAGGGCTTTTTTATTCTAGAAATATCGAACATGTACAAAGCAGAACAGTTGGTTTGAAGTTAAGCTCCCTATTAATAGACTGCACAAGTGCTGATCTAATCAGGTTATGTCTGGTCAAGCTTCTTTGTATTGTGTGGGTGCTCAGTGGTATCTCTAGACAGGGAGTTCTTTGTTCACTCCTAGGCTTTGATCCCATTTACACTTTTTATCAGGCGGACATTACCCTTCTATTCTATTGTCCAATAATATACTATTATGACATCCTAATACTACATATGTGAACAGACATTAACATCAATGACATATTTCCATTGAATGAAGGTACCTGAACATTAACATTTCTAATTGCTCTATTAACAATACATATAGTAATTGATAGTTTTATCATCAGACATACAATGCCTCCGAATCATGTATTCCATACCTGACCTGTAGATATTATAGCAAGCTACAGATATTTTAAGCAAAATCATACAATGTTAAGCACAAACAGTCAAGTTGGAAGATAGCAGAAGTTTACTCCCAACAATGCTAGCAATTAGGGATGAGCGAGTGAGAATATTAGGTTCGATCTTGCGGCGAATGTGGAGCTCTCGCCTAACAGAAGGATTTCCAGGGCTGCATGATGCAGCAATCATTGAAAAGATGCCCAGCACAGGGGAACCTCCTGACATTGTAATTTAAGTATCTCTTACAAATGTTCATCTGCAGTTCAGTTCCCACGGTCACGTGACCATGGGTGCTTTACGGTCACGTGACCATGGGTGCTTTGCGGTCACAGCTGTGACTGCAGGCGATCCCTAGCGCACTAGAGGTTAATTAACCTCCAGTGCCCCGAGGATCACAAACAGGGAGATTCCCAGGGCTGAATGCAGCTCTCAGAATCCCCCTGTTTTAATTTCCTCTTCTGATGGTTTCGCCAAATTGGTTTGCCGAAATTTCGCTGAACCATTGGAAGTTTGAGGAATTTTTTGCGAGAATGCCAGAGGCTCATTCCTACTAGCAATCAGATGGGTTGTAATTTAACATTGACTGAATGGTTGGTGTACATGTTGGGTTATGAAATGATCAGATTTTGGCACCAAATTTTTGTTAATTTTCCTGATTTATCAAGAAACAAAAGCAATAGGGATGAGCGAACAAATTTATTAAATTCGGTCTTGCGGCGAATTGGGCCATTCTCGCTTACCAAACATGTAGGCGAGAACAGTCTTTGTAAATTCGGCCAGCGACACCGAGTTGTCAGCTCCGCTCCCCTGATTGCTCTTGCAGCCCTTTACTAGTTGTATGTGTTCTTGGATAAAGTTTCTCTATCCAAGAACATAGGAGTCCTGAGTTGCTGGATAGAGAAACTCTATTCAGGAACACATACTGGAGCAGAGCAGCTCCGCTCCCCTGATTGCTGCTGCAGCCCTGTGCTATGTGTTCCTGGATAGAGTTTCTCTATCCAGGAACACAGTGTGATTCTCACAGCTGGCTGCTCATGAATGAATGCAGCGTGGGAAAAATCCTCTGATTTTTCCCACGGCCGCGTTGATTAAAAAACGCAAGCCACATGACTCACTCTGAGAGGAGGAGTATCGCGGCTGCATTTATGAATGAAGCCGTGGGTATCCTCCTCATAGTGAAAGATCCCCGGGCACTACAGGTCAGAATCAGGGCTTGTCTCCATTCTGACCTATCGTGCCTGGGGATCGCTCACTGACAGGACTATTCCCACAGCTGTATTTATGAATGCAGCCAAGATAATCATTCTATAGTGATTTCCGATGGTTTAGCAAAATTTTGCGAACCCATCGGAACTTCAAGGAAATTTTTGCAAGAATACTGGAAGCATTCTCTCTCATCCCTAAAAAGCAATCACTTAAAAATTTACCAGCCTGACTAGTAAAAGTATCTATACGTGCAGTTCAGATTGAAACACATTTGTAATGTAACAAGTTGAATTTTGTTCATCTATTTTTATGCTCATCTAAATGTATTTTTATTTAATAGTCAAAAGTTAAAATTAAAGACAACCTAACCTGATGTCATATATAAATGCATTAATTGGTCACATAAATGTAAATAAGATCATATAATGCAAATTTTAGGAATAAATAAATGCAAACAGTGGGTGATGACCCTCCTCAGCCCACAGGGGCACCAAGTCAGATCAGTGGGGGGTCCCAAGTCAGTTCTGCCAAGGGGCCCACTGTTGGCTACATCCTCCACTGATTCCAAGTGCCCCCATGCCCACGCCATGTACGCCACAAGAAATGAATTCCTGACTTTCCCATATTACTCTAACAGTATGACATGAGTGACCCATACTTTTCTGTGTATGTATTGACAAGATAACATACTTGTTGATTTTCCCATTTCTACTAACCTATGGCACAGGAAGGATGGGCAAGGTAACAATCGGGTGTAGTGGGGCAGACACAGGTAGGAACGCCATGCCCCCACTCTTTTCAGAAATGCGCACACGTGCCCACTATTATTTTGCAAAGAATTCTTTGGTGGTCAATGTCTCTGACTAGTCTGCCCCCTGCGGGGTCAGGAGAAGACCCACGCTGTGGGAGGGCGCACTGGCCAGAGCCACGGACCATGTCTCCAGTATGGAATTGCAGGCTCAGGATGGTGGGCGGGTCGTGTCTCTGAACACCCATGGGGGAGTGGCCCGGTTCTGGTAATATGACGTCCCTTTGGCCGAAGTTTCTTCCCCTTTGAGTGACACATAGACAGGGGTGTAGTGGGGCAGGCACGTTTACATATCAATGATGCGCATGCACAGTTGCCATGGATTGTACCATGCCCCCTCTTCTTTTTTTATGACTACATCCCTGGTAACAATGACACCTATGTCCAAAGGCTGGTGATATTCATGGTGAGTCTTACAGTTCTTCAAGTCAGGCCCTTGTGGTACAAAATTCATAAAAGTAAAATACCCAAATACCTTGTATGTGATTGTACATATAGGCTGTTCTTGCAATCACCAAGATCACCATTGCTAAACAGTGTTACCCCAAATGCTGACTCTAACAGATTCTCCTGATGAGAGAGCAAACTTGAGTGCTATGACTCTATACCAACATTTTTATCTTCCTGTATTTCACATAATCTCACTGGTTGTGGAATTATGCCTTTAAATCTTGAATAACAGCAGCCTCAACAAGATTCCTTGAGCCCAGTGCACTCCTAAAATCAGACTATGTTTTCTATTGCCCAAGTGTTTCCAGTTGTATTTAATGGAAGTGGCTCTTCTTATGCCACAGAAGGGGCATAATTTTAGATTAATTTTTTAACTACATAATATTTTCCAAT
>NC_092860.1:133949067-133967534 GCF_032062135.1 Pyxicephalus adspersus
GGTAGATTTCTTAAAAGTAATTTGCTATTTGCTAGCAAATGTTTTGAATCCTTGACCAGATCCATTCCAGGTTTGCAGTATCACCCAGCTTCACTGATGAAAGTGTATCCTCTCCAGAGTTGGAGAACTTTAATAAATCAGGTCAATATATTTGCAGTACAGTATGCAGAGTGGTACTGTATGTGTCTATGCAGATGTGTTTCTGATGGAGTCAATATAGTACTGATTACTTCTCTTCAAAATTAGATTTTGTGTTGTATGAATGATCGCATGTGTTTTGGTAACACTGATTGTACCTCTGCACTGTTTCTAAGTATGTTCATGCAGTACTGATTGTGTTCTTGCTAACATATTTCTAGTGAAATCAGTTTTGGCGCTGTGTCTCCAAGACATGTTTCTGATGGTGTAAGTACAATGGTGATTATGTCTCTGCAAACGTGTTTTTTGCAGTGTCATGATGATAAGAATTGTATCTCTGCATTCTTTTTGGGAAGATGGAGATTGGGGTGTTGATCCTGTGAAAAAAAAATATTTGGTAAGCCCTGTACTATAGGATTTTCGTTATTACAACAATTTTTTGATTCAGTTGTTAGCCACATTCGTTTTTCTGATGTTTGACAACTCTGTTAAGCGTCTCTGGAAGTTTAAATTTCTGCAATTATGGCTGATAACTCCCCCATGTACATACATATACAGTATAACATTACTAATAAAAGATAGAAGGATGATTTAAACCAATAACAAATATAATTGAGATTTATTTTGGTTATTGTTAATAAAAATAAATATAAAAATTCATGTATATGCCATAAGAATATAATTCATGTATGCTGATGCACAATGGCTTTTGTCTTGTGATGGTTGTGTATGCCCTGCCTGGTGGCCCCTAGGAGGAGATTAGTGCAGCAGAGTGGCACTGTTACTCATGTTTAGCCAATGTAACTAAAAACTGTTGCTGACCTTGTAGAGCTGCTGAACCGTATGCAGAAGGACAGGACAGGAAATAAAACCAGCAACTGGGGACTTCACAGTCACCATTCTGCCAACACACATTTTAATGACCGGCCTCAGATTGCTCTTATGTCAAGTTCAGAAAAAAACTATTTTTGTATGTTATCAATTGTCAAATAACTTTATGTATATGACCTTCTGTTGTGTGCTAATTTATGATGAGAATGGCCACATTTATAACTTGTGTTAAGCAAACGTATCCTTATGTTTATCCAAAGCCAAAACATACAGAATGTTAAAAGCCCCATTAGGGTTTGTTTGCCATCTGTATCCCAGTTAGGAAGATTTATCTTTTCTTTGTCCTTCTGACTGCTGTCACTGGAATCAAAAAATAGGCAAAAACAAAACTTAGAGATGCCACCAGCAAAGCAATGATGAATACTAGTTCTGGAGAAAACTGTCTACTGCTTGCTGTGCTACAGAAAATAAATACAAACCTCTCCAAATGGAGTATAGAAAATAGAAACTCTACAGATAAACTGGTAAATACCCTGCTGCTTCTTATCTGTCAACCCACAGTCAACTGTGGGAACTGTAGAAAAACAAGCTTTTTTCCTTCAAAGGACCTTCAAATATAAACTGCAGGTCTCAACTGCAGTTAGGTATTGTGCGATTAAAGGTAATAGGAAATCCAGTAACACAAATACTACTAACAGTTTTTATTATTATTATTATTATTATTAATAAACACGATTTTTATAGCGCCAACATATTACGCAGCACTGTACATTAAATAGAGGTTGCAAATGACAGACGAAAACAGACAGTGACACAGGAGGTGGGGAGGACCCTCCCCTGAAGAGCTTACAATCTAGGAGGTGGGGATATGTAGTGGTGGGAAGTAGTGAGGGTTTCAACGGACAGCAGGCAGAAGACGGGTATTTCCAGATGATTAGTCAAAACCTACACAAATTCCTCATGCAGCCACCAGGCCCACACAGATCCCCATTGCAGTCACCAGGCACACACAGATCCCCATTGCAGTCACCAGGCACACACAGATCCCCATTGCAGTCACCAGGCACACACAGATCCCAATTGCAGCCACCTGGCCCATATAGATCTGTCATATAGCCTCCTGACCCACACAGATCTGACCACAACAAACAGACTCAGAGTCTTTTCCACCAGATACCCAAACCGTCACTGGAGCTATGAAACTAATGCCCCCATATCAACAAACACCCGTGTTCATGTTCATAGGTTTATACCATTTTCATAATAAAGGTTACACAGTGTAAAAATGGTGTACATTATACACTAAAGACTCTTTATTATGAATGGGCCTAAAATGAACAGTGAAGCAGAAATAGTGCCACGGAGTTCAGAGCCTGGGTACAATGATGCTAGTTAGTCTATAGGTCATCTGACTAAGTGTTACTATTTTAGGTAACAGGACAGGTATTCCTAATAAAAAATGATACAAACAAGGTATTCACAAGACAAGATATAATTCTCATATATGGTCAGTAAAAAGTAAAAATTGTTTCCCATATCAGGTGAAAAAGATGAAAAGTCATATGGATGTTTTTAGCTGTGAGGTGCATACAAATCTGTTCATTTAACAACAAAAGCAAATAAAGTATAACTACTACTTAGCAAATTTTATACTCTGAAAGTTCATTATATACCATGAAGACATTGTTGTCTGATGTAGGGACCTGAGAGACCTGGGAGGTCAGATACAACTTAATCAATGAGAATGATGACTTGAATTTGTTCCATTGCAGCTGGGACCAAGGTATTATCTTAATTTTGTAAAGATTACTCATATGGTAATATATGTGTTTTACTTATATTATTTAGGTCTAAAGTTTAGTTTTAATTGATGTGGACAGGAAAAACATACAAATTTGGAATATTCCTCTACACACGAATGCTAGTTTGAAGCATAAATCTATTGTGATAGGGTAATGGACCATTCTAAAATACTTATCACTGGGGTCTAAAAGAATTCTGGTTTCAGATTCCTGAATATCAATGTTTAGTTCTCAAAAAATAAGCTATTCAAGGACTTGTTATTTCTAAAGTTTTAGCATCATTAATTGCATGATACCACAAGAACTACTCAGATCATTACAGCCATCAGACCCACACAGATCCCCATCTCTAGGCTTGCATCACCACCTACATTTAATTCATGCAGGTGATGCAAGACGTTACTTATCAATAAACAGGAAAATGTCATTCATCCAGTTGCAGTATGTGGCCCCTAAATTGTCATTTGCTGATATAAAGTAATTTTTGTTGACCTGCTTTTAACACTCCAAATATTAATATTATTAGGCAGTATTTATATGGTGCCCACATATTATGCAACACTGTATGTTAAATAGGGTTTGCAATTGACAGACAGATACCAACAGTAAAACAGGACAAGAGAACCTTGCTCAGAAGAGTTTACATCTAATACATGTCAAATGCAAATGCAAAAAAAAAAAACAATGGTCATCCACATGAGTCCAAAATATGTAGAATTCCTTTTTTTAAAGTTAATAGGTCTTCCATCTTGTACTTTGGTTTCAGGTATTGGTCTGTTGCCCTTTTGTCTCTAGTGTGTGGTTTTTATCTTTTCTACCTGAACATCACTATAAATGCTTTTTGTTCAATTACATTTTACATGAGGGTTCAGCACCTTATTTAGTTGATCAGCTTTCCCCAAGATTACTATTAGCTTGTGTTTGAATCTAGAAAAGGCAAATGATTGTATGCTCCTTTGGGGTCAATATCTGATGTGAATGGACCTGTATGGGGACACAATACACACAGGATCTTCAGATTGAGGGGGGGGGACCCTACTGCTCCATAGATTCCTGCCCCTGGTCCGACCACTTCTCTGTTTGGGTGACCCTTCACATTCCCCAAGCAGGCCCTTGAACTCCCTGTTCAAGACCCAATCTGTGCGAAGGCAGTCCTTGACGCTATCACCAATTTTATTGGAGAGCATTCCTCAGATCCCACCTCTCTTCCCATATAATGGGAAGCAATGAAGGTGGTCCTTCGGGGAGGGGGGTCCTAATACAGCAGGGGGCCAGACAGAAGAAGATTAGGACGCAAGATATCAAATTCACATCAGACAAAATCCGATCTCTGGAACGTCTACATAAACAAACCATGTCCCCTGATATATTTTTAGAACGGACTGCGGCTAGGACCTGCCTTCTTAAACTGTACAATTTGGCACATCAACATTACCGTGACCACTTCCATAAATTGATACGCCAATATGGTGACAAATGTGGTAGACTTCTAGCACAAGGGCTTTACCCTTGTGTGTCTACTCCATATATACCTTCTATACAGACAGCGATAACCTCCATCCCAAGGGATATCCTTCAGGCCTTTCAAAAGTATTACTTAGATTTATACCAAATTTGCCCCAACCTGGTGGCCTATTCCTCCCTTCAAAAGTCTTTAGAAGAGACAGGCCTTCCAGTGTTAGACCCAGAGGAGGCCTCTCATTTACAATCCCCATTCACTGAGGAAGAGGTTTCTGCGGCGATTAAATCCACTCCAGCCGGTAAAAGTCCAGGCCCAGATGGGTTCACCCCGCAGTTTTATAAAGTGCACACCCTCAATAAAGTCCCTTTTTGACATTACAGTTCTCCCCAAGCCAGGCAAGGATCACACAATCTGGTCAAATTTTAGATCCATATCTTTAATAAATGTAGATGAAGATATTTTTTAAATTGATAGCCAATAGGCTTTCCCTGTACATACCAACTTTAATTCATAATGACCAAACTGGGTTCATTTATGGGTGAGAAGCAAGGGATTATTTCATTAAGAACATTCTACTGATCCAATACGCAAAATCTACAACAACTCCTATGTGCCTTTTATCAGTTGATGCTGAATTAGCCTTTGACAGAGTCAGTTGGCCTTTCATGTATTCAGCATTACACCAGGTGGGTGTGGGTCCCAGCATGATCTCTAGGATTGCAGCCTTATAGTCTTCACCAAGAGCTCATGTGCGGGTCAACGGATCTTTATCAGAATCTCTCCAAATTTTTAACGGCACTAGACAGGGATGCCCCCTCTCCCCACTTCTATATGTCCTGGTCATTGAGCGCTTAGCCGTGGCTTTGTGCCAAAACCCAGATGTCCGGGGCGTAATGGTAGGGGACTCACACTATAAACTCCCACTATATGCAGATGATTTGGCTATTGTATATAACATCCCTGCACACCACGATACCTTCCATATTGAAGGAATTTGATTAGTTTATATATTTGAAGTTTAGTTTATATAGCAACTTTAAAGTAAATTATTCAAAATCTGAAATTCTCAAAATTTCTCTTGATTCTACCCAAATGTTGTCCGTCAGCACTAATACCTCTTAGGATTTGTAATGAGGCAATTAAGTATTTATTCATTACTCATTACCTCTGACTCCCTTTATGTAGTAAACTCCAATGTGACCTTCAGAAACATGACTCTCTGCCCTTGTCTTGGTTTGCTTGAATTGATACTCTTAAAATGGAAATTTTGCCCCGGTTGTTATATGTGTTCCAAATGGTGCCAATATACAAATACACTACCTACGTAAATTGCACAGGCTGTTTCGGATTTTTTTATGGAAATGGAAACTCCCTCGTTTAGCTTTTCGTACCTTAGCCAAACCCAAAAATAAGGGTGGAATAGGGGTCCCCGATATCATGTCCTATTACCGTGCATATGTACTATTACGGCTGATAGATTGGTTTTATAATAGGGAGGCAAAGGGTTGGGTCTTTTTAGAGGATTCCCTCTCCCCAGTCGATCTCCGGTTTCTACCTTGGGTGGACCGTTCCCTTTTACAACCAACTTTCCCCATACCTTTCCTCACTACTGATCTATTACGCATCTGAGACACTTTTATTTGCACGTGTAAACTATCTACATGACCAGGCCCCATTACACCATTTTTTGACAACCCAGCATTCCCCCCAGCGATGGGTGAAACACAGTTCCTGTCCTGGAATGTTTCTGATGACCCCCATCTTAGGAGTATACTTTACAATGGACAGGTCCCCCCCATCTCCTCCCTTAATATACCAACTCAGAGTAAGATGTTATCCTGGCTTTCATTCAGACAACTGCTTTCCTTTGCGTCCTTACTTCCCAACTCATCATTTTTACATAGATGACTAGATTGCCGGGGACAGTTTTTATTCACTTCTATGGTTTAGCTACAAATTGGCATTCTATTCTGTTCTATTGTAGCCAGAGGTTCTACAGATTATATAAAAGGCAGTAAATGGTTGTTATATGTTGGTAATAATGTTTATGCTGATTAATGGCTGCAAATAAGTTACCTGTGTGACACGGCCTTTATATTTCCCAGATTAGAGGTGCCAAAGGTGTACAGAAAATCACTTAATACTAAAGAAATATACAGAGGTCTTAAGCTGATTCTCTTCCAGATAAAAGCAATGCTTAAGCAGTTACTAATATTGAACTCTTTATAGCAACATTCCCAACAATAACATTGCCAACAATTTAAGAAAGAACAGAGATTGTAACTACATGGAATCTGTTGTTAATGCTTTTTGAATAAAGAACTACTTCTTTTTCCCAGGCAATCCTTGTTGTTGCTTTTACATTTGACTAGAGATTTGAATCTCACTGAGCCCCAGGGGATCCTTAAGCTGCTGCACAGGATATTGTAATGGTATGCCAAGACTTTCTTAGAATTTGCATATATACTGAACATTAAAATATGTAGACACCATCTGGTGACAGGTTCTTGTTAATAATTGCCACTAGATATTACAGCTATCAAGGAAAGGAAATAGCAAGCAAAATGTTTCCTACAGAGAATATTTGGTATTATTGATTGAATTCTTCTGATTTGTATGCATTGTTAGAAACATATATTATATGTTATTATTCAAATTATACTAATCATGTGTATAAGGTATTAGGTTTATGAGGAATTAAACATGTCTCAGCATAGACCCAAAGTTATCAGTCTCTGAAACTAAATTGCACCTAAGTTAACCTACGTTACATAGTTTCTTCTTTTTTTACTGCAATATTTCCTTATTGGGGGATGAAATATGAAGGAACATAATCTTATTTATACTTTATAAATTAGTATACTTTGAGTGGAGAGAGATAAAAAAAATAATATATAAATATATTATATATATAATATACATGGCACTCTACAGTTATATTACATGTTTTACTATTATTTTTTAACAGATTTTTGTGTTTTTATTATTATTACATTTATTTTAATTAAATATTATATCTTATATTAATAAATTTATAAATATTGGACATATTTCGGTGAGTTATGTCTAAGAATTATAGCCTACAATGTAAAATAAATTTCCATGCAAAAAAAAGTAGCGCTTTTTGCATGGAAATACGGAGGAAATTAGAATGCTAGGGGGTTAGGAAAGGACAGCAATTTTTTTTCGGAACAGAATAAAGTACGCATAAGATGTTTGCCTTATATTTTATTAAAGCAGATCTGAATGTAAAATATAAAAAATTACAATTCTTTACATTCTTTACAGCAGAAGAGATAAGTAATGTCAATCAAATAAAATATACAGGTAGTCCCCGGGTTTCATACAAGATAGGGACTGTAGATTTATTCTTAAGATGATAGGTCAGAATAAGTACATTATTTTATTAAATGCAATTAGGACCGATGTTTGTCCCAAGATATTATTAGGCAGCATGGTGTCAGGTACTGTATAAAATCCCCACTGTGAGCTAATCCCAAACAAAGCAAAAAAAAAACTTTATGGAGCCAAGACATTCATTAACTTTTGGAGCAAGCTGTGCTTTTATATGCAAAATGAAACAACTGCAGAGTTTGTCTTGGTCATTAAAGAGGTTGCAGAACAGCTCAGACTTCCTCTGCAAATCATGTGAACTGACCCCCCCCCCCATCAAGCTCTTGTCCCTCACACAAGCAAGCAGGGAAGCCCCGTTCATATCTAGGAGTTGTCCGTATTTTGGATGTCCTTAACTCAGGGACTTACCTGTATCTAGCTGATCGCAATTTTTTATACACACTCATCTGTCCTCACTCAGTCACAGGCGCCACTACCTTCATCCACTCATCTTCTAGGTGTCATAAAACCTTGCATGCCTTGTTTCTGTATTTGTGAAAATATATTTAAAGCTACTACTTGGTTTTTGTGAAATCACATCCTCCTGTCTACTTCCATATTATTATTTCACCAATTCTTACTTTTTTACCTCTAATATTTCCTATTTCCTTTCAGATAAATAGTTCCCAATATTTTCTGATTTTGCTTCCTAGCTTTAAAAAAAATATTAATAATACTGTTTTGAATTTCCCACTATTATCTTTGCTAACAAATTCCTTCCAATTGAATTTAAAGCCCATCTTAACCCAAAATTGAAGGCAAATACCAATACCAATCAGGTTAATAAGTATTACAAACACTGTATTGAAACTAAAGTTGTGGACAGAATACCTGTTTATGGGCCAACTGTGCTTTTGCACTGCATTTCTTCCTAACCAAAATAAGCCATTTGAAGTGACAATATGGCACCCAAAGTAGGAAGAAAACAAGATGCCAGATGTCCCAGCATCTTACCTTTACAGTAGATTCCATATGACTTCATGAGGGGGTGTAGGGGTTTATAATTGGTGGTATACAATTTTCTGAGTCTATTACTGGGAAAACCAAGAGGTGAAAGCTGTGTGGATAGGTGTAGATTTAGTTGGAAACTTAATGAAAACTTGACCTGGTCTGCAAATCTAAATTTTTCCCATATACTAAGACTTAACACATACATTTACCTAATTCAGTTTCCTATATGTGTATTATATGGACAGTACTCCACAGGATATAAGTTTTGGTGTCATTGCATTTACAGACTTGTTTTCAAAACTGTAATTTCATGGGAAAGATTAATTAGTTTATCCAGCTTTTATATTTTTAGATTGTGTTTTTGTAATATATATTGTTTATACTACTTAGTCTGAGCCTGATCTCCCTTGGCTAAGTGCTAGAGGTCCACTGAAGTCTTTCAATTTCTGCGCATCATCTGCCTAACCTGTCACACTGCAACATGGGAAACAGAGCATGAAATCAATAAATAGACTAGACAGATACACCTTTAGCTTTGACCCTTTGATTGCTTAGCTATAGCCTTGATTCTCTCAGCCCTATATTTCTATCCTGATCTCCACCTTCTGTGTTAAACCATTATTGATTCCAGCATGGAGCAGGATCGTTGGCTCACTCTTGCCTTCTCTCTGTATTATTGTTTATATGAGCTTGGAATCTTCCAGCTTTATGGTCTCTACATATTATATGCTGCTCTTAAAGTGGAGTAGTTATACCTAGAGTTGTCACTTTACAATATAACAAGAATGTTACCATTCTTATATCTTCCCTCTCCTTGTTACATTTATTTGGATGCAGAAACACAAGACTGGCCAGCCTTTTCTTCCATAACAGATCTCTCTCATCAAGTGCCTGTCCATTGAGCAAAAGACACTTTACTATACTGAAACACATAGTATGATGACAGATCTTTTACTCCTCATTATCCTTTTTATTATAGGTATTTTCCATCTTTTTTATTCTTGTGGACAATGGCCAGTGGGGCAAAAAAATTTAAAAATAAAATATACTAACAATAAACAAAACAAAGAGTTCAAAGCCTTTATTAAAAAAAGAAAGTTCTGCTCAAAAAAAAAAACACAATAAAATAATAATTTATCCAAAAATGATTTCCAGAAATTATAGTCCCAGGATTCATGCAATTTTGGTGGAATTACAGTCTGGTATAATGTACAATGATACATATCTCCCAATTCTTTGGTTATATCTCCCAATATTGCTTATATAGCTATCCCTACATTCCTTTGTCCTATGTTGCTGAAAATACCACCCTCGTATTTCACAGTGCAATGGCTATTACAATGCAGGGCAAAGTGGCAGGTCTATTTTATTGGCAGGTCCACCAGCTGCAATTTGGTCACTGGAAGCAAAAAGAGGACCTGTGGTGACTTGCAGATGTCTCTACCCCATCCACCAAGTGACAGGGCTGGATGTCTGAGCAACCAGTCATCACCAGTGCTATCTTATGGGTGGAAGTGAGTGGGTTGCAAGCTTTCTAAAACCATAAATATTGGGCATGTCATAAATTTCAACCGCTTGGACAAGAGAAAAAGAAGGGGTATAACCTTCCAAAGCTTGTCCTGAAAATGTACCTGTTGGTGCTGATAAACATATCATGGACAGTACTCAACTCTGATGGTGATGCACCAATATGGCTACAATCACCTTCACTTCACCAACCAAAAGGGAGTGACTGTGGAGCAAAGAGAAGAAAGCAATATCCTGCTGCTGGGTCCATCTTTAAAGTGAACCTCTTGCTTTGCACACCATGAGAATCGGCCAAAGTAGAGCTCATGCAAGAATCTGTTTATTCCACCCTTAACTACTAGAACTGTGCACGTACCTCCTAATTTATCTTCTCGGGGTAGCAAGGCGTCAGAGGTAACTTGAAGTCAGCAGATATAACACATATTGAAACCCAACAAGCGAAAGGGATAAGAACCTGTGGAAATAGGGTAAAAATTGCCATGTTCCCTTCTATGTGTGTACAGTGGCCATGGTGGCCCAGGGTACGGAAATAAAAGATGATGTCTGCTGGCTTTGGGTTGCAAGAACAATTTTGTATCTTAGAGACAGAAAATAATGCTTCTTTTGCTATTATAGAAGATTATTGTGTCATTAATCTCATTAGAATAATATCGCAGTGGTATATTCGACAGGAAAAATTGCTCAATAATCTTCTGACTGAGAGATTGTTAAACAATTTTCTCCAGTATCTACTCAAGTCTTTAGAGAAGAGGAAAGTAAATTAATTACTAATGGTTTGTGCTACGCAATAAAATTACAGCTTTGTGCAATTCTAGGAGATTGATGGCTCAGGTACACATCAGAACATATAACAGCTCACAATAAAAGTAATGTGATGCAGATAAAGTGATCACTGACATAGGATTTTAGTTATGCAAATTAGCTAAAATAAAATCAGCAACATAGCTCAGGGCTTAGGACTTGCACCTTCAAGCCAGGAGAAATGGGCAGGGGAGGAACTTGTGGTGTGGTTTACTCATAATAAGCACAGGAAAACAGTCAGGTTTTCATATGCTGCAGTTTCAAGTCGCTGCATTTACGAAAGCAGATGTTATGTATAAATAGACTGCAATGCAAAAAGAACAATTCTTTATATGCAAATAAGCACTAATTATGAAGAAGGACTGCAATTTAATTTGCAGCCTTTATTCATACAGGAAAAAGCTTTCTGCATTCCAATTACATGGAGGAGGACCTGGCTGTCAAATGTGTAATCTGCAGGGCTATTAGTTTATCAGCAGGGTACTTGGGAGAACTGACATCAAGGGAACCTCCTTATCCAGATGTACTCCTCCACTGCAGTGTTGGAGATGAGAGGAATCCAACAGGGTCAATGATCATTTTTTTGCATTTTCCTTAGACTGCATTCACATTTCTGCTCATAGGATCAGAACAGGGGTGGGGTGTTTAAAAATCATAATGGTTGCATCTTTGGGACTGTTTTTAGCAAAATGTTCCCTCTGAAGAGATAAATGGCAATATCCACAAAGTGCATAGAGCCCTACATAAAGGATCTGCAGTGATTTCTGTATATCAATAGGAAACATCCTGATCATCATGTCCCCAACCTTTTGGACCTCATGGACCACTAAATGCATGGACTCCATGCTGAATAATGCACGGGGAGCTGTGTGTCACTGAAAGAGGAAGGAACGTCGACCCAGAGTGACATCATGATGCCAGAACCCACCCACTGCCCTAAGCCTGCGATCCGTACAGGAAACATGGTCCGCAGCTCTGGCTGGCGCTCCCCCCAAGTGAGGTCCTTCTCCTGACCCTGCTGGGGGGTGCACCGGCCAGAGCCATGGCCGTCCTGTCAGGCGGGGAGGTTGAACCATATGATCAGGAAAAGGGAGCACTATGGGATCCAAACTAGAGAGTTGATTGTCGAGACCATTTATTGATGATTGTAGAGGTAAAGCCTGAAGGATGGGGTCTGATGATACAAAATAAATGGGAGTTGAAAAAGATGGCTGAAGATTCTGTTCCCACTCACATATCTAGTTGATGGTTTGCTATAGCCAACGTTAATTTTATTCTTATAGTGAGGGTAAATCTTCGAGTGTCTTCATTTTAGGACCATTTCCCACCTGCAGTTGACCACAGCATTTTGGCACAAACTCAACTGCAGTCGTGACTGCTCCCATCCAAGTAAATGTTATGTGCTCATGGTTGTGGCAGATAGAAGTGCAGTTCCAGAAAACAACAAGTCCCTTTTGACTGCACAATTTCATTTTCTTTTCTTGATAATGAACTGCACCATAGCCACAACCACAGCAACAACTGTGCAAATTAGTTTACATTTGTGGTGCATTTTACCACTCCTAGGAGCACAGCATCACTTTGCTATGGGCCAGGGAGTCCTACATCATTGTTTTCCACCACATGAATGAAAACAGGTTACTTAAAACAGAATGAACAGGCCAATAGAACAATATGTATTTCATCATACACACATTTTTACTCCCAATACACAAGCTTTTTTTCATATTTGGGAAGTAAGAACATGCATCTTCCTAACCAGCAATATTTACCCTGTATAGAAACTTTATTATGTATTTCCGTTGATTATGATATGTTTCTGACATTTATTTTATTTGCACTTTTCAGATTTGGTGAAAAGAATAGCAGTGCAGAAGTTTGGTGCATCACGCAGTGACTATCAAAAGGTAAAGCTAATGCAGTTTTACTGGAATGAGGGGGCAATATTATTAAGTGGCTAGATGTTTTGGGCAATAAAACCACCAATTACACCACCAGTTTAATGAGAAAGAATTGCAGGACATGTGCACAAGTAATATCTCAGCATGCAGTTCTGCTGCAACTTTTATTAATACTGGAATAATATAAGCAGATGCTGAGGCCTCACACATTTGTAAATATCATTGTGAGTGTTCAGACATCAAGCAGTGCCAGGACTGGAACAAATAATGTCCGCTATATACGATACAAATAAGTGTGATTGTGATCATCATGACACTCTAGTCATTATTTTCTTTTGGACAATGCAGGGAAGGGTTAGACCGCAGTCAAGGTTTTATTGCTGTTAGTTTCCACATTAGTATGATTTAGCATCATTTTCTATTTGGTTTAGGATAAAAAATGATGGAAATAAAAGGGCACTCGCTCTAATAAGACAAAGGTGAAATGCATTTTTTTATAGAGAAAAATAGTCCTAGAATTAGATCATTATTTTTTGTGCCGGTCGCTCTCTCTCTCGCGCTCTCTATCTCTCTCTCATCATAGGAGTTTGTGGGTTATCCAGCAAATTTCTCCATTTGCTATTTGTTGGAAAATGTTTTAATTCCAGGACCAGATCCATCCCAGATTTGCTGGATCACCCAGGTTCACGCACGATAGTCTACCTTCTCCATTAATAAATCAGGCACTATATGTCAGCCAATACATACCAATAGTGACCCAAGAAAGTGTTGATTAAAAAGCGACTTGTGTAGCTATTATATTTATTTTCATGCATTTTTGAATGTAGGATTATCAGTTTTGCATGTTTATGTGCTGCCATTATCATCATAGGCCCTTTCAATACACAGGTATGCATCAAAATACCAGAAAAAGCACATTAATGCATTGTAAGGATGTGAACATGCAAAGATGTGAGATATGTTTGTTGCATGCAGCTTGCATTTACCTCTTTGCAGATCTTGGTTTTGCACAGACCCATCTCCCTACATATACACAGGGGTGTAGTGGGGCAGGCACACTCAGGCACGCCATGCCCCTCACTATTTTTGGGACCCCCATATAGGCTCTCCTTGCACGCTTGCCATAGATAGCCTTCACTATTACCGGGCCCCCTCTTTTTTTTTTTTTTTTTTTACGATTACACTCTTTAATATGTTCCTTTTAATAGTGAAGTCTTAAAATTGTTACCACACTGTGGATGTTCACTGCAGATGTGTTTTATGGAGAATTTCATTTCTGCAGAAAGCCAAGTCTGGGCTCATTTGTGTAAAGCAACAATAGTGACACCTGCAGGCTAAAGTGCAATACTGCAACCATCATAATAAATACATGAGCAGCATATTATTAGCAGATTATGGCCACAAATTAGTTACACATTGTTGTGGCTAGCTAATAACAAGTAATTAAATGCAGATAATATCTAGATCTTAGCTATGAAAACTGTATCCTGTGTATTTCAGTAATTCAAGGTATTAGTTAATCTTTATGATTTTCAACTAATTTTCATTTTATTTCAATACAGTATGTGATAGTTTTTAGAGAAATGTTTATTTCTAATATTTTGTTATTACATTATGTGAAATCCCCATTTTGTGGTGTACATATTGTAAATAAACCTGGCATACACACAACAAACTGATATCTTATTACATACACAGCGCCCCATTCGGTTGTCAATTAATCTGCCACAGTGGATGATGAACAACCACTGTACACATGTCAGATTTCCACACGGGACTAGCATGCCCGCTCTAATAACAATCATCTGATATGTGTACAAAGCTTTATTCAAAAAGTATTCACTCCAGTAGGCAACTGGAATTTTAGGAACGGGGTATGTAATTTCAGCTATTGTTTTCCCATGAAATGTTTTTTCTTAAAATTTTTATTTGAAACTTTTTGAACACTTACTATGAAAGGCTTCTGATGTGTTACATTGACTTTAAAGAGAACCAGTTCAGATTGGGCTTATGCATAAATCTAAACGCAGAGCCTAAAATGATTATTTAGCCCGTTCAATAATTTTGCTTACTTTGAACCTGATGCCTCATGGGTTAAATGCCAGGGGCCACTCTGGGTGTGACAGACGCTGATGTCCCGAACTCAATGCTTGAGTGCCCATAATGATATTGAATTGGAAATTCCCATAGTCACCATGTTAAACCTATAAACCCTGTTGTTTTATACTGCTATGCACTAACAGGAGTTGGGAGACGACATGTAAGGAAGGACAATTGACAAGACAGCAGCTGTCAGACTTCAGGTGACATTTGATCATTTGATCCCTTAAGTCTCACAATTAGAAAATGAGGGAAAGGTAATATATACAAGGGGGTGCTGAGAAGTTCATGGCTTTGCCAGAGTTATGAAATAACACATTTATTCAACATATTCCCCTCTGAGACTGATGCACTTGGTCCAGCGTAGTTGCAGCTTTTCTAGACCGTTCAAATAAAAGTCGTTTGGTTGAGCTGCAAACCTGCTCTCAGCAGCATCTTTGTTGTCACTAATGTCCTCAAAACGTTGCCCCTTCAGGTGTTTCATCAAATTCGGGAACAGATAATAGTCTGAATTGGCCAGGTCAGGTGAGTAGGGGGGATAGTGGACCAATTGGAAACCCGGAGTGTTTAATTTGGCAGCCACAACGTTGTACGTGTGCACAGGTGCATTGTCCTGCAAAAAAAGAATCCCTTTGGTCATTTTTCTACGACGTTTCATCTTAATTGCCTCCTTCAGCTGCTCCAGGAGGTTTGCATAATTCTGTCCGGTGATAATAAGGCCCTTAGGTAGGTAGTCCACCAACAGAAAACTGTCTTTGTCCCAGAAAACGGACCCCATGAGACTTTTGGCATGATTTCTGGGTTTGGAACTTCTTTGGCTGAGGGGACCCGCTGTGGCGCCATATCTTTGACTGTTCCTTGGTTTCAGGATCATAGATGTGGAGCCAGGTTTCATTCTCAGTCACTAAACTAGCCAGAAAGTCCTGTGCAGCTTCAAAATGGGCCAAAACGGCTTTGGATGCTTCAACTCGTTACTTCTTCTGATCACTGTTAAAACATTTGGGCACCCACTTCGCTGAAAGCTTGCGCATGTCTAGGATAGTGGTGATAACAAACCCAACATGCTTCCGTGAGATGTCAAGTATCTGGGCTGTCTTTTTCACGGATATTCCCCAGTCCTTAATAATCAGCTCATGGAGGGCATTGCAGGTTGCCGGGTCAGTAAAGGTTGGGGGGCGACCAATGCGGGGCTCATATTCAACAGTGAGATGCCCAGTCTTGAAACGAGATATCCAGGTATGACAGTGCTGTAGGAAGGACACTTCTCCCCCAGTGTTTGTGACATCTCAGTCTGAATGTCCTTTGCTGACTTTCCTTGGAGAAACAAAAACTTCATGACGGCCCCTTACTCCAACGACGTGAAACTTGCTTGTGCCTCTGCCATCACAGCTTCTCACTAAAAGAAAAAACAGTTTTAAGAATGGCAAAGACCTGATATTTGCACAGTTACATACTAAGATATTAGGCTGCCATATGCCCCCACATACATTTTTCTATTTCATCTGGAAGGGGGCGAAGCCAGGAACTTCTCAGCACCCGCTTGTATTTATTGTTTTTGATCCTAAAACAGAAAAAGTTTAAGTTTTTGATCTATAATAATCTTATACTTGTACATTACCTTCACAATTATAAACATTTATATATTTATGGTTAAATCATGCAATTCTGCTTAAAAATGTTGTTTACCAGATTTTTGTTAAAGACTAACTGTGACTGTTTTTTAATGTAAGCTGATGGTTTTGTCTGTACTAGAAGCCTTTAGCTCTCTTTGCAGTAGTTTAACTTTAACCGATTGACATGTTATATTAATTTTTTATTCTTTAATGTGATGCTGAGACTGTTGCTTCTTCATTCCGCATGCTTTCCACATCTGCTGTGACTGGCACAGCCGGAGAATGTTGTCCTGACTTTGCAGGTAATCTCTTCTAGTGACCCCAGCAGCATTTCATTAAGATGTCTGATACCATCTAGAGCTCTGTCAGTTTGATATTTTTGGATGCAGTTGAGATCTATTTGTTTGGAATGTTTGCTCACCCAAGGGAAGTCTGTATAAAACTCAATATGCATGGCGTGAGCTCAGACTAAGAATTCTGAAGTATTACCTATTTATCATTAATGAGAAAATGTCTGCAAATCACAAAATGCATAAACCAAGATAGCCGGCTTCCCTGAAAGTACTAGTTGTTGAGCTAATTATTTGGCTTCAATCATTTCTAAGTCTGTGATCTGAAACCAGTATGAACCCAATAAAGGCTTCAGTAAAATCAAAAACTTCTCCAAGCAAACTTTTAATCAGTATCCTAATACTAAAATGGTTTGATCAGCATGGCAGCCAGGCAGTTGGCATTTACATTTGCTGGCAACCATCATATTTTTCTTTAGAGTACCTACTGATCCACAGACATTAAAGTCAAAAGGATACAACAGTTCAGTGCACATATGCATTCAATGAGACATTTACTTTACAATGAGCTGTTTTGTGGGAATCCTGTGCCTAGCAAACATTGTTCCAGAAACCTCATGTGTTTTACAGAGAGATATCTGAAAATATTCTTCTAATTATAAATGCTGTGGTTGGCTTCACACTTTGGTAATATGTGTGTTACTGCGACATACAGTAATGGACCATGCATTCATTACTGTCATTCATTTTAAATAGTCCCCTAAATATTATAATATTGTAATAATGTAATTAGTGTTTGCCATTACAGTATCAAAATCACCACCGCACAGTCATCCTCATATAAAAACCTGTAAAGTTTGTTTGTGCACAAACGTGACAGTTTGTATGTGATCAGGAACCATGCTGATTGACAATTCCAATTTCTACTAATCAGGCAACATGCAGTAGCTGACCATCAAATGATCTTTCTAATATATGTCCACAATGTCTATAGGTACCTTAATACTGACATGTGCAGATCTTCATTCCCAGCCTTATATAGAAGCGATTTTAGTTTTGTCTTTTTACAGATCTAGGTCATGAAGAACAGTAAAGGAGAAAACTATTTCTAATACAGAATCATAATTACAATCACTTTAATTTAAACAATGACACAGTACAGAGACAAAATGTCTGGAGAGTGTCCAAATGTCTATTAGACATTACAGTGGTGCCACTAATTTGTTATACTGCCAATATGAATTATTTTTGACAGTGGTGAATCATTCATGACCTTCTCATCCAGCTGAAGGAGATGTCTGCAGAGCAGGGTGTATGGAGTCTTGGGAGGCCTCGATAAAGTTTAAATTGCACTCAAATTACCTGGTTAAATCATTGATTTATTATACTGATCACCTGCAAGAGGTTATATGACTTCTCTAGGCAGGGATAGAGCTAAGAATTATGGAAACTTGTCAACCGTAGCGAAATTCTCTTTAGTGTGAGTTTTCCGGAAGGGGGGCTACAGTCCTCCAAGTTTAGACGGTGCATACTGTAGATTCTAAATGAGCCATCTTAGATAGGTTCTTATGGCTGTGAATACTTATTTCCAAATATCGGAACAGTATGAAAGCCTTAAATTTCCTTTGAAGCTCCCATACTGGGTATTTGGCTGGGGG
>NC_092860.1:133968186-133973592 GCF_032062135.1 Pyxicephalus adspersus
GTCCCAGATTGGAATCTCGGCCAGGACTCTATCTGCATGGAGTTTGCAGGTTCTCCCTGTGTGTGGCTTTCCTCCGGGTACTCTGGTTTCCTTCAACATCCCAAAAACATGCAGTTAGGTTAATTGGTTTCCCCCCAAAATTGACCATAGATTGTTTTAAAAGACATATGACTAATATAGGGACATTAGATCCTGAGCCCCTTTGAAGGACAGCAGGTGACATGACTATGGACTTTGTACAGCGCTGCATAATATGTTGGTGCTATATAAATACTGTGTAATAATATTATTCATGTGTGTAGTAGTCTCCAGAGACCAAGGTAAGCCAAAATGTGCATGCCTGGCAGTGACAGGTAGATGAAGGTGATTCCGGAGGTCATTTTGGTGTTGGAGTATGGCATAAAAACTAAGTCATCGCATCCATCCAGCTTCCACTTCTCACTTCTCAAATTAAGGCTGATAATTCAGATTTTTTTAACTCCTAAATCATACTTCAGCGTCTTAGTTCCACACATAAAGGGACTCTTGTGTACAAGTCGCCTGATAAATCTGACAACATGAAGGGGTCCAGAGTTACTGAACATAGAAGGGAAAATTCTAGATATAATATAATAGGCTTCAAAGGATTGGTCTACCCAAAGCTAACACTGCAGTATTTCCAGAATACTATGGATATAATGCTGAATTCCATGCTAACAGTTGAATTTATATATGAACCAAATCTGAGCAGTTGTACACACCAAATAATTTGTACTTTTGTCTATTCAGTTTTGAGATTCTGTCAGGCAGTATTACTGTTTGTAGCAGAGCAGATGACCCATTGTTTCCTTTTTCTTCTCCCTCCATTCTGTGCTCTGTACATTGATTGCAAGAGGTAGATAAAAGGTCCGGTCAGATAATTACACTGCTTGCAACTACAAAATATATTTATGATTTGCCAGTTATTACAGAGCTGCATTAATTTGTGCCTGTAGTTCAACGAGAACTAATCTCAGGAATTATGGTATATCAAGGTAAAAAGATTATTTTACTAACCTACACTAGAAAAATTATTGAAGGATGCAGGTGCAATAGGTGTCACTCACAGTCTTCTGAACACTTTATACCTGAGTTGTATAATTTTGTATTTGTGCTGTTGTTTCAGGCCATACACTATGAGATTGGCTTCATTGTGGCGACAGTGCTTGGGGTCCTGTTTTTCCTGCTCATGCCTTTGGTGGGGCTTTGCTTGTGCATGTGTCGCTGTTGTGACAACTGTGGCGGGGAGATGCACCAGAGACACAAGAAGAATGCAGACTGTCAGAGAGGATGCTTTGCCACCTTTCTATTTGTGACATCTCTGCTAATCAGGTAAGCTTGGCCTGAACGCTTCCATATGCTCTAGTGATGAATTCCAGGTGCAGGTGTGATATTAGAATAGAACTGTCAATGGATTCACTCAAGTAACTCTCCCATAGGCACAAAGGGAAAAAACACAAGTTAGGTTTGTGTATGCTTTGCATTTCCCATACTGCAAATCTTTACAAATTATTATTTATTATTTATTATTGAAATATGTTAAGAAGAGAATAAATTGGAGCACCTATATTGGCATTCACCTAAAGATCCACTACATTATTAGCTAGAATTAGTACTATCACTTTCTCTAGAAGGTCTGTCTAAAGTTACATTTACATCTAAAGCTACCCTGCTTGTAATTACAATGTATTAGGAGGGATTAATACGCGTTTATACCCGCTAAAGGGTTGTGTTAACACTTTCTAGTTTCTATGTTTCTGTGCAGAAATGCATTAATGGGTTAGTGAACGCAACACACTTAAAAAAAAACGCACAGTAATGCATGTTTAGTAAAATGCAATAGACCCCTCTATGGAAATCTTTTACTTATATGACCTTAGATTGGTTGTTGTAAGGTAGGTTGCATTTTGTGCTTTGCTCCTTGTTCTTTCTCTAAGGCTGATATAGAGTAAGCAGGTTTAAGAGATATAAATATAACACTGATGTTTGGCCACATACATGCATTTAGATCTCTTCCACATTGTATATTGTAATTAGACCAGTTCAGGACTATATTTATCTTGACCACATCCCAAATCTTAAATACACACAAAAACATTTCATTTCGGATAACCAACCAAGTAATAGGACTTTATAGGCCAGAAATAAACAATTTTCTTCAAACGTTAAAATATCCGAGGTAATCCGAACTTCTACACGTTTCGTGGAAACTCAGTCCGCTTCCTCAGGAAGAGGAGGTATGTATATGCTGAGTGCTAGTAATCACCTATAAGCTTTCTCTCTTAAGTTGTTAAATAGGGCACAGCAGGAACAAGGCGAAAGGCAGGCAAGTATCCAAAGGGGAGGAGACTTTTTTTCTTACTGCAGCTCTTTTTTGCAGAGAAAAGATTATGTCCATCACCCCCATAGTACTTCAACTGTATTTCCATAGAGAAAAATAGAGATACTTTCTTTTTCTCTCTATGAGAGAAAAACGTACAGGTGATAACCAGCACATATATATAATAGGTGTCACTCACAGTCTTCTGAACACTTTATACCTGAGTTGTATAATTTTGTATTTGTGCTGTTGTTTCAGGCCATACACTATGAGATTGGCTTCATTGTGGCGACAGTGCTTGGGGTCCTGTTTTTCCTGCTCATGCCTTTGGTGGGGCTTTGCTTGTGCATGTGTCGCTGTTGTGACAACTGTGGCGGGGAGATGCACCAGAGACACAAGAAGAATGCAGACTGTCAGAGAGGATGCTTTGCCACCTTTCTATTTGTGACATCTCTGCTAATCAGGTAAGCTTGGCCTGAACGCTTCCATATGCTCTAGTGATGAATTCCAGGTGCAGGTGTGATATTAGAATAGAACTGTCAATGGATTCACTCAAGTAACTCTCCCATAGGCACAAAGGGAAAAAACACAAGTTAGGTTTGTGTATGCTTTGCATTTCCCATACTGCAAATCTTTACAAATTATTATTTATTATTTATTATTGAAATATGTTAAGAAGAGAATAAATTGGAGCACCTATATTGGCATTCACATAAAGATCCACTACATTATTAGCTAGAATTAGTACTATCACTTTCTCTAGAAGGTCTGTCTAAAGTTACATTTACATCTAAAGCTACCCTGCTTGTAATTACAATGTATTAGGAGGGATTAATACGCGTTTATACCCGCTAAAGGGTTGTGTTAACACTTTCTAGTTTCTATGTTTCTGTGCAGAAATGCATTAATGGGTTAGTGAACGCAACACACTTAAAAAAAAACGCACAGTAATGCATGTTTAGTAAAATGCAATAGACCCCTCTATGGAAATCTTTTACTTATATGACCTTAGATTGGTTGTTGTAAGGTAGGTTGCATTTTGTGCTTTGCTCCTTGTTCTTTCTCTAAGGCTGATATAGAGTAAGCAGGTTTAAGAGATATAAATATAACACTGATGTTTGGCCACATACATGCATTTAGATCTCTTCCACATTGTATATTGTAATTAGACCAATTCAGGACTATATTTATCTTGACCACATCCCAAATCTTAAATACACACAAAAACATTTCATTTCGGATAACCAACCAAGTAATAGGACTTTATAGGCCAGAAATAAACAATTTTCTTCAAACGTTAAAATATCCGAGGTAATCCGAACTTCTACACGTTTCGTGGAAACTCAGTCCGCTTCCTCAGGAAGAGGAGGTATGTATATGCTGAGTGCTAGTAATCACCTATAAGCTTTCTCTCTTAAGTTGTTAAATAGGGCACAGCAGGAACAAGGCGAAAGGCAGGCAAGTATCCAAAGGGGAGGAGACTTTTTTTCTTACTGCAGCTCTTTTTTGCAGAGAAAAGATTATGTCCATCACCCCATAGTACTTCAACTGTATTTCCATAGAGAAAAATAGAGATACTTTCTTTTTCTCTCTATGAGAGAAAAACGTACAGGTGATAACCAGCACATATATATATATAGAAACCTCCTCTTCCTGAAGAAGCGGACTGAGTTTCCGCGAAACGTGTAGAAGTTCGGATTACCTCATTCATAGTGAGTTTTCCACAAGGAGATCAATATCAGTGCTATACCTTTTTAATATTCTCTGTTGTACCTTTTAATTAGTGATTTGTAATAAAGCTGTCTTTTATACATATTTTAATATTTGAGGAAAATTGTTTATTTCTGGCCTTTAAGTCCCATTACTTCGTTGGTTATCCAAAAGGTAAGTCCCATTACTTGGTTGGTTATCCATGCATGATCATAATGATGTGTCTCTTGCACATCATTATGATCATGCATGGTCCTCAGATATAAAGCTTCAAATTGATGAAAATTAGGTACATTACATTTTAGTAAAATAGGGTGGTAAAAAATGCTTTTAGGGATGCAATTGGCTTGAAAATTTGCCTCTAAAAGTTAGAGAAGTTCCTTGTTATCATACTAGAACTTTTCTTGTGCCAAATTAGGACAGCAGTGCAAAGTAAGGGGGTTGTAATGGAGAAACGTGTTACTTTATTGGAAGTGGACCTTCTGTTAAAATGTAAAGTCTATGTAGGGGTGGTTCAGACCAGCAATGGTTCCAGCAATCCCACATGGCTCACAGTAAGAGGGAACCTTTCCAGCTGTTTGGCTGCTCACACTGTAGCTCTAGTTCCTAAATAGTGTCTGCGGACCGCAGGTAGAAGCTACACGTATTTTCATCCTTCCCCATTTTCCCGAGCAGGGATTCACTGGCATGAGGCAGTAAGCACTTTTCAACCTCACTGCCAGTCTTAATCTTAGCCTTTTGCTGACTTATTCCATCCCCAAATCACCTACCACCATGTAAGTGAAAAATGTACTTATAAATTCATAAAACTAGGATTATAATTGCTTCTTCTACTCCTTCTTTATCCCAAATTCCTCTGATCTTAACTCCACAAGCACTAAACCCAATATATATATATATATATATAGATGATTTTATGTGCCTTTACTGATTTGTACTTTATACTTTGGGAATATTAAAAATACAGTACCTTTTAACAGGTTTATTAAATGCCTTTTTACTAATCTTATTGAAATATTTTAACAGTATTGGAGTGCTCTGCGCTTTTGCGGCAAATCAGAATCTCACTAATCAGATTCCAGGATCAAAGAAATTGGTGCAAAGCAACTTCAAGGATTTGAAGACCTTGCTGACAGACACCCCTGTGGTACAATACTTTATAAATATAATGAAATGTGTTTTCAATTTATAAGGATGGTATAAGAGACAGTTATTCAAAATTTAAAGAAAATAGAGGGCACACATGCTTCTTGTTCAGGCCAGGTCACTTGGTAATGTCTGGTCTCCATTCTCTGATTGCAAAAGCAGGCTGTAATGTAAACGCCAACACAGTCTAATGGGCACTATTGGTCTTTTCC
>NC_092860.1:133976011-133977709 GCF_032062135.1 Pyxicephalus adspersus
ATTCTCATTCCATGACATATCTAGATCTTGTATTTACCTATTTGTGTTTTATTGCTAACAATTATTTTTTTTATTTCTTTCAGCAAATTGACTATTTGTTAACCAAGTTCAACACTACCAAGGAAAAAGCCCTATCGGAACTCAATAGTAAGTATCGTCCATTGGTCAGTGTATTGATGTTTTTTAGTTGACTTATAGATCTTTTTTTTTTTTATTAAAAATTAAACTATGTCCTAAATATTTAAGTAATAATAATGCAACCAATGGGGATGAGTTAAAAACTGAACTCCAAACTCAAACACTTGAAAAAAAAAATATATATGCCACTAAGGACAACAATATTATAATATATTAAGAAGTCGTTACATGTAGCTCGTGCAGAGAGCAGAGCTATGGAAGAAATCCAGGAGGTCTAGCCACTAAATACTGACCCCCATTACAGGAAAGGGGGTGGATACAAAACCATTCACCCTCTACAAAAAGCAGCAATGATCAGCCTTTCCCATGGGAAGCTTCGACACAGGACTAAAGTTGGATTGCTGTTCAAATATTGAGAAAACAACACACAAAGCACATAAAAATTTTAGTAAAAATAAACATACCTCTTACATTAAGCCATTATTGCCTTGCCCCCAAGTTCAACTTTAAGTTTATGCTGGACTATGGACTCTTTAGATATTTGGATATTTAAATGCCAGGTTGGGGCGTACTAACTCCTAAATGGCACCTGCACTGAAATAAACACTCCTATAAGAAGTCATTGTTCATCTCCTTGTTAAATGCTACCAACCTGGCTACATGTGTCAATATACTGAGTAATTGGAATTGATTTCCTAAAGGAGTTTAGGCTGCTCACCTCACAAAGTTAATTATTACTCTGCAAGACATAATTCAAGTTGCCAAAACACGATTTTCTCATGTACATAATTGGATGGAAGTTGAAAGGATCTGCTTTTACTTCTAGTTCCTCGAATGCACCGTGACTTCTCCTTCATCCATAGAGACAGACGTCTGGAGAGATATCCCAATAACACACACGCACACAGTATGCTCTTAGGAATAGTCTCTGATATTTACTTGTCAAGGTGGTCTTTTTATACACATTGAGTTATGCTATTTACGTACAGCCATTTAAGTTTTAGCCATATATAGTGTCACTTGATACGTTGCAAGGCATACATTGTACTTCAAAAAGCTTTCATCATCTGGTTACATAGTAGAGACAAATAGAAATACAACTAGTATATACTACAAGTATATTTAACATTAATATTAACTCTAATTTGCTATACAGTCCTAGTTAACCCTTCAGAAGTCAGCAAAGCTTTACATCATTCGCTAAACTAAGTGAGTCACCTTATGCGGTGAGATCATTCACTTGTTTGTGAAACTTAGTAAATGAATTCCACTGTCCTAGGAAAAAACATAAAATCAAAGGGAACTCAGAAGATTTGTTTACATTTTAGGTCTGGGCAGCAAAGGCACCTTACATGTTCTCAGATTAGGTACCCTTTAGGAATGATGACACGGGGGGTGGATCTGAGGGCTTTGTAGCTGTATACATAACATGTAAGGTAATTTTTTTAAATGTTTAGATTAGAGGAGCAGTTCAATTTCTTCAAGTTTACAAGCCAGCTAGAGAAAATTTCCCTCACTTCTTTAGCCACCTGGTCTAGATATGTGGATTGTAGTTAACTA
>NC_092860.1:133982438-133984804 GCF_032062135.1 Pyxicephalus adspersus
AAAAGAAAGCACACCTTCTTTCAATTCAAAGGTTGTGCATCTCAGAACATAATCTGGTCCTTTGCAGGTCCTAATATTAAGTAAATGCAACCTCAAATGTACATTAACAGATTAGTTTCATGTCATTATTTTTTTTAAATATTAAGTCAAATGCAGAAGCAGTGTGTGAACAACTAAGTACATCCTATACCCCTTCCATTGAACATAAGTAGCTGCCATGTCCTGCTAATCAAATGCACTTGTCATCAACGAGTGTGACCACCTTCAAAAAAGCAAAAGTTTTGGGATTTAGCTGGTTTTAAGCATTCAACTGTGTGTTAACATTAAGCCAAGGATTAAAGACCTCCCCAACAATCTTACAGAAGCATTTGTTGCTACCCACCAATCTGGGGAGGGTTTTAGGGCATTTGCAAACAATCTGATGTCCATCTTTCTACCAAGAAAAAATTCATGAATTTTATAAGGGCTGATAAATCAGTGCCTTGTTTTATTGTATGTATGACAAAGCTTGCATGTTGCATTTTTAGTTCCTTTTGCTATGTTGAATCTTAGCTTATGTCATGAGTCTTAAATTATACATTTGTTCTTAGTATTCCTCAGACTAGTAAAAATGTTCAAATGAACATTAATTGTTTTTAAACTATAACATCAAATACCCACCGGCAGGTGAGCAGGCGCCATAAGATGACTAACAACATAGTTGACAGTAAGAGTCAAAAATTCTATAAATGTTCATTTTCCACTATTCAGTGCATGGTGGCTAGGTGATTCATAATCAGGTCTAACTACTAGTAAAATGCTTATGCTCCCTGAACAATATTAACATTCAGAAAGTCAATGATTGTGGAACACTAACGGACTTTTAATATAACTAAATTTATAATATGTCCCCAGCAGCAGCTTTAGTTTAGATGTTTTACAATAAAATGACTGAACATTATCAAATTGCCCGATTAGGATGTTCATTCAAGTGTATGCAAATGTATAAAAAAACTTTTTGTACTAGTTTTGGATAAAGTATAGAAGGGTTAGAACCTTGGGTGCTTGCAACATGTTTCAAAAACCATTTTATGGTCACTGGGGGTCCAAAGTTATTTTACTACAACTCAATCAATTGAGGTCTCCACCTTATTTTAATGCATATAAGAACTAGTAGCACAATATAGGCAAGGTTTTTGTGCTTTGGAATTCCCTATCATAAATGCAAAATTAGAAATTCGGCTGTATGTTTAACCAGTTTTATTTGTCGGCCTTTAAAGAAAGAAATGCCAGGCTCTAGGGCTGAATATGAATTTTATAATCAATTATTCATATGAGAAAGTGTTAAAAAAAACTATAGTGCTCTTATAAGAATATGACTGACACTTCTACAAGTTTAATTATGAAGGAAGCACTTAGTCTTCTGTATTTGTCTGATGAGATTGATTCACTTTACAAGCAATAACCGCTGCGTCTTTGAGCCAGTAATAAATTATACTAAAGACTCACTTATTCCACAATGGGGTGATAAAGATGATGCATTTGACTGTCCTGAACTAAATGAAGAGGAAACTTTCATCATTGCAGTAAAGCAGAAGAAATGTGACAAAGTATCTGCAGAGAATATTTCTCTATCCTTCCTCTGTTTATCGTTATTATACAAGGACTTCAATATTGCTAATATTTACATACACAGCAAGTAAATGCACACGTAGGAAAAATAGAAGAAAAGATTATTTATTAGCATACATTATGTAAAGGGAATTTAGTTTTATTCATTTTATTTTTTGCTTTAATAAAACTCATGTTGGGGAAAATGCATGGGCTACCTTTTCTAATCTTCTTTTATAAGCCCATCATGCTTAATGTATTACTTTATTTCTTTTTAGTGTAATTATGATACCTCCAAAAATTATTCATTTTAAGTAGTTGACTTAGAACATCCTTTCCCAACCCGTTTACCCCAGAGAAACCCAGGATATGAACTTTGGATCTCTGGGAACCCCTAATATAAAGAATTATTTAAGAAACAATGGGAAGAATGCTCACATTAGAATGAAAATCAGGAAAGAATGTCCTTTACAGTTTTGGTCAAAATGCACCCTTCTTGGCTGCTAAAAAGATGATTGATAATCCTACTGGCTGTACTAAATGGCTTTAAATCTGGAACTATCATGAAATGGAAGGTCAATCAGGAACCCCCAACAACCACTGGCAGAATTTTAGAGTTTCATGGAATCCTGGAAGAGATTGTCTGACCTAGAACAAAGATGCAGATCAATAGTTAACTTGTTGCATGCTTGCTCTGGGTAAGTGACTCTATTGAAACCAAAGGGGACCTGGAATTCTACAGCAGGATGATGATGGCAACTCCCATATGATTATTA
>NC_092860.1:133985334-133987834 GCF_032062135.1 Pyxicephalus adspersus
TATTCTTTCAGGACTGCCTTTATCTAAGGTCAAACTCTGATATGTCTATTATATTATTCTTTCAGGACTGCCTTTATCTAAGGTCAAACTCTGATATGTCTATTTTCTTTCCCAGCAATCAAGGAGACCAAAGAAGCTTTAGAAAAGGTCAGTGTGTCAGTAGAAGTTCTGCAGGAGGCAATGGACAAGCTAAATGCAAACCTTACAGATGCCAAGATACAGCTGAGCAGCACACTGAGTGACCCAGCGTGTTTCACTGACATTGCTTTAATTCCTTGCAAAAAAATCAAGAATTCCCTTTCACAGCTACAAGTCAATGCTAATTTCAGCGCGGTAAGAAACATACAGAGGGATGAGAGTTTAAATTATATGTCTTGTTGGTGGGACTATCATAAAAATTCCAGAAATTCAGGAGTTCACTTCTAATTAGTGCACTTCTATTGCATAATCTAAGTTCAATTACATTAACATCTCTAATTGTTCTCCACAGTTACCAGATGTGAGTCGCCACCTTGAAAAATTAAACAATGTTCTCAAAACTGACCTCAGCATTTTAGTGCAAAAGGTAAAACAGATTTGAATAATCTTTTTCTATGTTCTGGTTTTCTTTTTAAAGAGTAACAGTAAAAGAATAAATTTGCCTCCTATTATTTCTGCTGATAATCAATAGAACTTTCTTAGTGCTACAGACCTAAATGGCAACAGTGGGCCAAATGCATGAAAATATCTGGATGATAAACTGTCTGTGCTACAGTCATAGTATACAATCAGCTTCTTCCTTTTCTATTCCTCAGGGATTTTGGGAGACACAGTGAGCCTGATTTATTAAGCATGCCAATACTGGAGAAGATACAGTTTCATCATTGAGCCTGGGTGATCCAGTAAACCTGAAATGATCTGATCCAGGATTGAAAACGTTTGCTAACAAATAGCAAATTACTTTTAAAGAAATCTATCACCCAGGTTCACTGCTGAAAGTGTATACTCTTCAGCATTGGAGAGCTTTAATAAATCTTGACCGGTGCGAGAGCTAAAGGGGAGATAACAGATGGAAACAGTTGGGGTTTACCTAGGGGGGTGCAATAAAAACTGCTCCTGTGCCATTTCGGCCAGAATACCCAACCATAGGGCTATAGTCACATATCATGCAATGCTGGTAGTGTGATGCACTTTTACATACACTTTGTACACAAGCTCCTTTTTATCATTTCTTTTAATGGTTCTATAAAATTGACCTTGAATGTAAATTCACAGGGAACTGGCTTACTTATAACCTCTTTTCATTTACTCACTGTGGACCTTTTTTACATTCTGTACAGAACATGACCAAACAATGACAAATTTGCTTTGCCAGTGGTTTGTCTGATGTTTTCCTCTAATCTTGTGCACTTTGTTCAGATCTGCTGATAAAAAAATGGCTTATGTTTTGTTCTTTTAAAATGCCAATAAACTTTCAAACCAGGTACCCCATTTTTTGAATGGAAACCCTGTTGTACCATCAAAAAGATGGCCCTTGTGTCTCAAAACACACTTGTCTAGCTCCAAACTGTTTGCAGCCACATACAGTAATAGAAAAGTAAAGGACACTTTTACTAAGAAATTGTTAAAAAAATGAAATATCACCTTTCCTAGTTAATTAAAAATTAGGTGGAATTCGGGGGACTTTATCATTGTCGTTACCCTGCAGCTTCTATATGAGTGATTGTTCTAATCTCGGAATTTGTATTATGTTTTAGTTTATTTATGTTTATTAAACATATTCAGCATATAAGTACAGATTGATATTAGTATACCATGGTGTATCTGGGGGGCAGAATACAGACTTTTTTTTAACAATATAGCCTAATAACAAAATTGGACCAGAGGATCAGCTCACATCAATTGCTTCAACAATAGTAAATTTTTGTTTTATTTACCATTTGTGTACATTTTGCATGGTGGACAGAAGTTATTTTCTGATTTCATTATACTTTGGTCACATACCACGTTGGGAAACTTCAGTGCTCTCATTGTCCTAACTAAAAGTTTATATATGTTTATGTACTATATATATATATATATATATATATATATATAGTGTATATATAAATATTTAATATAAAATATATTTAAGTTGGTTACAGATATTTAGCTGAAACACTTCCTCAAGCCAACATGTATAAGACATTTCAATATAAACCTTTGTTTAAATAGTCCTGCTTTCACTCATTCACTTATGGTTGAGTGTAATGTAAATAAAGCAAAGACAATGCAATTTCACAATGCATAACTCTGTTTAATGTGAAATGTTGACCTTTCAACTATATTGATCTAAGTATGTATCTGTAAATAACTCATCAAATAAAAATAAACATCATAAACTGTGTTTTTTTTTCTTTTCTAATCTTAGGGATATGCAGCATTTAATAGCACCCCAGAAATGGTACAGAATCAAACCAAGAACATTGAAGAAGGTCAGTGCTTCTTATCATAATGGAATTATTTTATTGTAGGATTACCT
>NC_092860.1:133989452-134006978 GCF_032062135.1 Pyxicephalus adspersus
AATACAGTATGTATTGAGCGAACGTTCGTTCATCGCGCATGCTCAGACCATGCACGATCACTGAACGACCGTACACACGATAGATGGTCAACGATCGTCGTCCAATCCGATCTGCCGGTCCGGTCGTTCATTTCCAACGACTATCCTCGTTCGTTGGCGTCGTTGGTTACTTTTTTTACGAACGATTTTTGGCCCATCGGTCGTTCGTCGTTCATTTCCAACGATAAAAATTTGGAAGTGTGTACGCAGCTTTAGGCAGAATTCATGTGAGGTTTACCAGAAGCTAATTGAATGGACTTATAATAACAGAATTTAGCACTTTGTATCAGTTATCAAAACTAATAATCTGCTCAATGTTGTGAAGCTCATATTGAGTAGTTTCTGCGCTCCCTGCCAAAAGCCACTATTTCAAGTTGTATATCAAGCCATTAAATATACGTTCCCTCCCCACTAATTGGTGGTGGTAAAAGAAAATAACAGCATTCATGGTTTAGTTCTGGGATGTTTCATTGATCAGAGGTGGCAGCGAGGGACGATTTTTTTGTGTGTTTTTTTTTACTTCATGGGTTACATGGTTGGGATAGAAAGTGAAAGAAAAACCTATAGATATAAGAGGAAGTCAAAAAGTTAGAAAATATGCACTTATATATGCATTAGATTGTTTGTAAAAACTGAAATCTATGCACAACTAAATTCACAGTTGAAATGCATATATGAGAGATGTTTTAGCTGTCCAAAAAGCAGCAAATGGATCAGCAAAATGAAAATGAAATGAAGCAAAATGAAGCAGCAAAAAGCAGCAAATATCACCATGTTAGAACATAAGCACTGCAGCCCAACTGTACCAATCCTTGTGCTGCTTCCTCCTTAGCTAGTCAAAGCTCTTCTTTACAGGAACTGCAGGAGGTTGATACAACATTAAGTCCAAGTTTATAAAAATGTGCTTACAAAAGATAATATGGAAGATGTAATAGTGAACATAAGAGCTGCAATATAATGTGTCCTTCATATCTGGCTTTAACTGTGTTTACAATAGAGACCTTTGTTCAATGCAAAAGGTAAATGTGTATTCATTATAACAACAAGAATTTGTATTTTCATTGTTAACACTCTCATGACCCTGAAAATATAACAGCAATATAGTATGTAAGAAAGGTAAAGTAGGGAGATCTAAGGGAACGTTAATAGTTTGTGTTTTTTCTGCAATGAATATATATTTTATATTGATGGATCTTTAACAATACAGTTGGTTTTACAAATAGGCATATATTACATGAGAAAGGATTCCCAGAGACCTATAGGTTACCTGTGTGCATGTAATTTCATATAGAGTTACCCCGGGTAGACACATATGGCAGAACAGGTCAGAGAAGGGCACAGCCCCTCCTCTCAGTGGCATTTTTACATGCTTAGCCCATATATCTGTTATTGTATTCAATATAAAAGTGTAAATTAAAAGTCAAATATATATATAATCAATTTTCAGGTTTAGGATTATTTATAAATTTAATCTACAGCTCCAATGTAGTTAGGAGTTTTCAACCATGGTACTAGCTCAGGTCCTTCTGAATGTCCTTTATCATAGGGAGAGTCCCACCACCACCTACTCCAAGATGTAGGTTGTCTATTTGAAATGAGAGGTATTTCTGAAATCTTTCTATGAAATTGCAGAGAAAAATACTAATTCCGTGTTTTATTTTTCATTACTAACAAAATCTCTTTGGACCTATCTCAGCTATTCCTTGTAAGTTCTCCAAGGTGATACCGTTCCAGCGGAGTCAGCGTGTTCCTCATAACCTACAGTCAGAGCTTTCTTTAATTTCTATTACTGTTATTATGGCTAAAACAGCCCCAGAAATGTATGCACTGATCAGCTTTTCCAAACAGTGCATTGTGGTATGTGCTTACAAGCTGAAATGAATGTTGTGTTCATCTGCAGCTTTGATATCTGAATGGTGGATAGTAGTGGAATTACACTACGTTAAAACATCCACTCTTTTAAACTGAAGTACATCTAATTTTTTTGTTACATTGTAGGTCAAAAATTGGTCAATTTGAGTTGGAATTTTGCTCATTAGCATCCTGTTGCTTTGATTTTAATATTATTATTATTATTAATAAACAGGATTTATATAGCGCCAACATATTACGCAGCGCTGTACAATAAATAGGTATTGCAAATGACAGACTAATACAGACAGTGATACAGGAGGAGAGGACCCTGCCCCGAAGATCTTACAATCTAGTAGGTGGGGGAATTTCACACACAAAGGATGTGAGATATGTAGTGGTGGGAAGTAGTGGTGGTTTCAATTGACAGAAGAAGACGGATAGGCAAGTTTGAAAAAATGGGTTTTGAGCGCTCTTTTAAATGAGCAGAAAGTAGAAGCAAGCCGAATAGGACGAGGAAGACCATTCCAGAGAGTTGGAGCAGCTCAAGAGAAGTCTTGTAACCGTGCGTGTGATGAGGTTATGAGTGAGGAAGTCATTAGTAGGTCATTGGAGGAGCGGAGAGAGCGGCAGGGGGAGTATTTTTTAACCATGTCAGAAATGTAAGTGGGACAATAACTGTGTAGGGATTTGAAGGCAAAGCACAGGAGCTTAAATTTGATTCTAAGGTGAAATGGAAGCCAATGGAGAGAACTACAAAGAGATGCAGCGGAAAAGGAGCGGAGGGAAGGATGGATGAGTCTGGCTGCAGCATTCATAATAAATCATAGCCCCTCCCAACCACTTTTTGAATCTGTTGTGGAGACCCTTTATTGTTTCATATACTACTATTAAATGGTGTAAATACATACAATTTTGTAATATTTTGATATGTGCTTCTGTATTTACTGAATTTACTGTGCACACTATCTTACATAGATCTGGGTCAAAGTTTAAATTATCAAACACAGCTATTTCTTACGAAACAAGTCTCTTTCAAGTCTCAACATCACAAATGGAATATGACTAATAATACTTGGAACTAGGTCCCAGGGGCAAAAGTAAAATGCCTCAAATTCCAAAAACCTGAAGTCAAAACTAATAGAAAAAGAAAGTTTTATGAAATAGTCACTCGTGAAGTTAAAGAAAACTCTGACTGTATGCTTAAACATTCATTGAACATCATTTGAGTTTGTTATGTGCGTGTTGTGGTGTTTATGTTTCATTCTGTGATTTGTTCTTCTTCTCTTATGAGATCATTTTATTGAATTGTGTGAAGTATTTTAAGGCCAATTGATCCAGAGCTGACATTTGCAGATATAAAGCTGGGTTTGGATGCTTTACCCCCTACATTTTATATTATCAGTTTGTATTGGTTCTAGGCTCCGTACACACACTTAATTATTGTCATTGGAAACGATTTTTCATGATCCTTTCCAGCGACAAAAGACTGAAAGATGAACAAGCGAGCGCTGTACATACAGTGGTTTTCTGTTGTATGGAGATGGAAGGGTGGAGAACGAGCAAGAAGCACCCTGCTGTGCTCTCTTCACTTCCATTGCGGACGTTCATGCACACTGCAGATTCCCGTATGAGATGAGCCTGATCGTTCGTATCGAGTGACAATCTTCTGACGTGTGTACAAAGCCTTATCCTTTAAAGCCCAGCAAAGAGTTGGAAGGTTTGTAAATGTCTGCACTTCCTTTCCTGGGCACATGGATCCATGGAACCCTAGTTCTTCCAAAGGATACTGTGTTTCTTGAACTATAGATGATTGTTTTCCATTTGTTGGTGTCTGCACAGCTTCAATACAACTTGGAAAAGCCATCAGCAGGACACAGTTATACTTTTCATAGTCTATAATAGTGGCCTTTTGATCACTTGATTGTAATACTTGCATTCCTTCTGACCACCAATGTAAGGGGCTTTTTTTACTTTGACCTGACGAATTGTTTTTAGTAGAAGTTATCTGAATTTCTTTTTTAGGAGTTTCTCTTTCATAATAGGGTTGAAAAAGGGTGGATTAAAGGGTCAGGAAAATATGGAAAATCTGTCCAATTGGGTAAAAAAACTGCAAAATCATAAATCATTTTTAGTAGTCTGGGGACTAAAGAATAAAACCTCATTAGGCATTACATTTCTGACTGTACTGTCCTGTCCTAGTGGATCTCTCTGTTATCGTCACAGGAATACAAAATGTGGGAAATCCTTCCAGTACAGTCACAGACAGAATAAAACATACACTAAAAAATGAAGCTATGGCTAGAAATAGGGTTTAATAGGTTCCTAAAAGGCTGCTGCCTAAGTACTAATAAACTTTAAAAGAAGTTGCAAATTGAAATGCGATAATGTGCATTAACCTACAGCAACTAATCAACAATCACTTGACTGACTAGAAATCTGGTTTCTTGACAACTGTTGTAGGTCATTGCGATCCTCGTTGGTTTTCACACATTGGTCTCGTTTGATAAGTGTTTTCATTACCCATAATTCTTAGTCAAAGTCTCATGGGAAATAGTGTTGTTATCTGTCCAGTTTGCCATTTGCTATTAAAACTATATTAGAGAGTAATTGTGTATATATATTTTTATTTCTAGATGTAAAAAACATCTTGGATTCCATTGGAGTAAACATCACAAACTTTTCAAAAATGATCCCTATTGTTCATGTCATGTCCAACTTGACATCATACCTATCACAAAGTGAGATGTTTGTTCGGGAGTACTATCCTGTGGTTGAACAGTACGACTTTTACAGGTATCACCATTTCTGCAAATCTGTTGCTAGATCATAAGTAGGTTGTAAAGTATATCATCTTAAGGTCACTTGGTTAGAAAAATATGGGGGCTGCCATTACAGACCTGAAAATGTCTGTCTATGTCTGACTTCTTTTATTTGGAGCTACTACTCAAGAAAAAACTTGCTATAAATGAGTATTAGAAAAGTGTCCGAAATTCTTATATTTTATATATAAGATATCTTATATATTTGTCCAGGGTCAGCAAATCAAACAGCATTAAAGGCACAAATTGAGAATGATGGCCAGAGAAGTAACAACATGATGGCTCAGGGGTTAGCATTCTGGTCTTTGCATCACTAAGTCCCACGTTCAAATCTCGGCCAGGGCTCTGCATGAAGTTTGTAGGATTCTCCCTGTGTTTGCGTGGGTTTCCTCTGGGTACTCACGTTTTCCCAAAACTTGCAGTTAGAATTATTGTCTTCCCCCCAAAGATTGACCTTAGACTGTGTTAATGACATATGACTGAGGTAGGGACATTACTTAAAAACGAGTTAATATTAATCAGTAACTTTAAAAAGAAGACATCTGCAATAACATCCCCTAATAATAGAGCTAGACGACCTAGGACTATTTGCAAATTTGAAAATTTATGGAAATGACTGTTATAAAGTATATAAGTCATGGTATTTGTTAGTGACTAAGACTATGTTAGCCCCTAAATTTTTTTTCTACAATATTGTATTTATTTGTATTCCCTTTATCCAAAATCTTTGCCCGTGCCTGATAGAGATCTGCATTACATTCCTGAAACTTTAATATTTCGTTACTGTATTTGTGATTTCATAAATGTTCCACATTGAGGCATACATATTCAAATAAATTCACAAATGCTTAAAATTCCTGTTAGTTTGACTGAAGAGACTGTAAATGACTTGTAAAATGCCTGAATTATATCATAGTACACAGGGGTTGATTTACTAAACTAATATAGGCTGTTATCATAGCAAAATAAAATGATTTATTTGAAAGGGATGTTTCACTTTGCTTAGAGAATGAGGTAAAACTCTGCTTATATTAAAAATCCAATGATGTGCAGGCAAAAATCATGGTTTTAGATTTCTTTGCACATTTTTTGCAAACTACTGTTTTGCTACATTCACAAAGGTAAATGAAATTGCCGTAGGAACGGCAAATAAAATTTGGAATCACAGGTCGTTTAAAAAATCAGTTCCAATTGCTATAGAGTCACTTGCAGAAACTGCATAAAGTATTGGGGTCAGCATGGACCAAAAGGACCTGAACACTAACCAGGCAAGGAGTATATTTTAGAACCAGGCCAGCAGCGGTAGTTTGCATAACCTCTCAGTGACAAGTCTGCATTAAATGTCCACTAAATGCTACCAAGCATGCAGAAAATTGCTGAAATCCTGGCAGCAAAGGTTTCCTGTCAAACCTTTTGAAAACATGAAACTGTTCCATATCAGCAATACATGAAACAAGAATGAGCTTCAGGTTTCTTTATTGTAGGTGCTTTGTCTGCAAAAGAAACGGGTATGCATTCTTCTTTTATTTAAATGCAATTTCCTGGTATTGATGAATGCAGTCTTGTGATGTGTAGTGTACTGTTTATCTAACTTACAAAGTGGCCATATACTTTGTTCTGGGTACAGTCTGTATTCTGGACGTGGTCTAATGACATTAAGGTGGTGTGACCAGTGACAGTAATGACATTCCAGCTACCACGTGTATGACTTTTGTACCTATCCGAATACAATGACTCATTCATTGCAGATAATGTGTTTATAGTTTACAGACAACAGTTACATTTTTAAACTTGTTGATATATTATTAAAGAAACATGAAATTATTTTCTAATAGGTTAGAGATAAGCAGTGATAACTTTAGGCCAAATTACAGTAAAGCATCGTGCTTTTTCATCCAGTACAACCCCCAAACCCTGGCTGCCTAAACTGTGACTACCTGGCATCAGTAGAGTGGTCTGGGGGCTCCTGCTATCATTAGGTTGAGCACTTATTTAAAAAAGTATAGTAATGACTGTGAGCTCATTGCAGTCTTATGTAACATATATCTAGGCTCTAGCATTATCCCATCAGCATATCCCAATCCCCCAGTTACACTTGTAGCAGGTCACCAGTGTCCGACCATCTCTGACAACCTCCGGCATCACTACATATACAGAATAATATGTGTAGCCCTGTGGGGATGCCAGAGGTTACTGCTGAGGCCCCTTATATCTAGTAAGTTGCCCACCATTGCCCCTAACACAAATTAACTTTGCAGTGCACAATTTTATTAGCTTATGACTGTGGTAACTGTTAATTTGGTCCCTCTTCCACCTCTTCATAGTCTACTGTTGTTTGAGCAAACATTTATGGACTTGTTGGAAAGTTACATTGTGATGAACTTATGATGAACTAATAATAAATGCTTTAAAGGAAGTGATTGTGATCTTTTTGTTGCAAATAAAAGTTGTCTGACAATGTCCTTCACTTTCAGGTGGTTGGGCTCTCTCGTTCTCTGCTGCATGGTCACACTCATTGTAATCTTCTATTTCCTCGGTCTGCTATGTGGCTCTTGTGGTTATGACCAGCATGCGTCTCCAACTACTAGAGGCTGCGTCTCAAATACTGGGGGCAACTTCCTTATGGCGTGAGTATTTTTGTACAATCAGTGGTTTACAGTAGCTGAACTATTCCAAGTTTAGGAATTTATTTTAATATTAGAAAATTACCCTTGCCTTTCTGAGTTGGGAAAGAAGAAAGGTTAATATTTTATTGTGAAAATGCATGACCTTTTTTACCTGGTTATTTATTACTTAAAACAGATAAAAAATAACCAACATTATCAGAGTATGTTACTTTAAAAAAAAATAAAACTGCCCAAATTATGTTACCTTAAGTTTTTTTATAACTACGTCATAGTTTATGTTCCTGCAGTAAGTTATATAATAGTAAAAGAAAGTGGCAATGTCAGTTTAACATGAGTTATGGGTACCCTAAATGAAAAGACATAACTGTTGTCTAAATATGCTAAGAATGCATTTCAAACCTTTTCATTAAAGGAATTTACTCCACAGTGTGTGTTGTAGACTCAGCAAAAAGTATACAACATAAATGTGCTTATATCATGAGTAGGAACAGACTAATGTCAATATGTCGGTGAACTTTCATGAGTTACTTTGCTTCTGCACAGCAATTATAATACAAATAATCTTCACCATAACCTCTACACAGCCTTTACAGAGCAGTTGTTACCCACCTAATGTATCTGAAAGCAGTATATAAATTACACAATTTATAACATCACTTACGCATTTTGAACTTCATTTCCAATAATATACCAGAATGTAACCTTTCTCTATGTCTCTAAAGATTAATAAACAAGAAAGTTACTGTGATGAAGTTAAACACTGTGTATTTGGCATACTGTATAGCAGGTGAATTGGTTTGCGGATTAGTCACTGGTTGAAAAATTTCTTTAGACCAGGTTGGCCCTGTTTTTCTGCAGTAACACACATTAACCCACTTTCAATAGGCTGGTAATCCCATCATAATAAAAGCTGTTCCTGACTTTTTTAGGAAGGCAATGGCATTGTGTTGGCATGTGCCAGTAAGTGTAGATGTGTTGCCCTAGTGCAATTAATTTTATTTGGTACCCCAGTGCACAACACAAATACCATGCATATTACTGCACTATACCTTGCATACCGGTCATCACAATTGCAATAGTTTGGAATGAGCCTTGCATAGTTTATGTACATCATAACCAGTTACAGTTCCAGTAGAAATGCTATGTATTACATTTTACACAAATGCAATTCTCATGCCGCCCAATGGGGAGTTATTCACAATTTTAGCAGTATTATCAATTCATTCACAAACTAAAAGTGAAACTAAACCCCTAAAAAACAAGTCACTGGGAGGTAAAGGTTTTTGGCATATTAGACATGCAATGTCCCTAACTGCTTGTCCCTAACAATCCATTACACATGCTCCATGCAGTGTAGTGCCTGCCTCTATACACCGTGAATAGGCCCAGACTATGGGGGCAAACTAACTTGTGCGCATGTACAGGAGTTAAATGACTTAGGTAATTAGGAGGTTTGCCTCTTTACCAACCAACTACCATTCCATATCCTAACTGCCATCCCCCAACCTCCTTTTTCCAAGCAGCCCCCTTTTCAACCATAACCAAAGTAAAACCACTTCTAACATTACCTTAGATAATAGGTATAAGATACCACACCCAAGGTGACTCTCCTAGCTATTTCTTCACAAGCCCACTGATGTCCAACGTGGACCTCAACCAAACCTTAATTCAAAAACCCTCTGCTTTGCCCAAACTCCCTCCATCTACACTTATTCCAAGGGCAGGCGGGAGGGCAATTCTCTCCTATTGTCCGACCCTCCTTTATTTCCTTTTTCTACCCCTCCCCTAACAATTCAAACTATCCAATCTCAACTTTTTCTCCTTATCCACCTGACTCACCCTTCCCTATTCTTAAGCCCTTTCTGTCCTGACTTCACTTACACCCGGTCATGCTGGCCCTTTGCCTACTCATTTTCCCCTCCCCAGCTCCAGACCTTACTTTACGACCAAGGAAGATTGCTGTGTACCCTAAAGAGTTACTGGTGAAAATAGTGGTTTCAGGAAATGCAGCAGTGACTTCTACTTGGACCCTTTGTCACTGCAGAACCTGTCAAAGTACAAAACCACAAAATCACACTCTCCTGGTACCATAAAGTCTTCCATAAAATTAACCTTTTTCATTCTCCAAACACATAAAAAAGTCGCGTTTTGTAACGTGTTTCATCAGCTATGCCAAAAACTCTCCCTAAAACACTAAACAGCACAGTTATGTATGTGCAAATGTTTTTACTTTTTGTCAAAAGTCAGCAGCTACATCATTATTATCTTTCACTAAAGATTGCTGCATGCTCTAGGAAGAAATAATGGAGGTGTGTCTGATGGACAGACTGATTGATAGCCTAGCTACACATTCTGTATGCTGTGTGAAATGCAAGATGGTGGCTTCCAATAGAGAATTTACTGGGTCTCAGCAGACAGACTGGAGTAAGGATTTTGCTTTATTTATAAGCCAAATAATTCATGGTTTGCCACAGTTTCTTTGTACATTGGAGATAGGTAGATTTACACTGCAGAGTTTATTCCAGCATGTATGTATGTGAGCTGCCAAATTTAATATGCCAAGGTACATACTAGTTAATATACAGTATGTGCATGGTGACTGACTTGTCATTTTTAGTGCAACTGCCACCTGTTCCTTCTGAATCTGTAAACAGAAAGCTACAATCTACATGTCGGTCCCATTCAGGTCGTCTTGCTGTGCATACCATGTGTGCAAGTCTCAGTCTGCCTGACATCTCTGTATCTAATAAATAACTTAACTGCTGCAGGCAAAAGCAGTAATGGTTTCCAAACTAAGTGAAGGTATAAATTTACAGCCCTGATAAAATGTGCAAATAAATATCAGCAGAAACAATACCAGTTTTTTATAGATAACTTTACAAAAATGATATGGCTTTGAAAATCCAGGGCTAATGGGATATACATTCAATTATTTTGACATATCTAATAATATGATATGCTTTTCTTGTATACAATTTTTCATGGCACAGTGACCAGTGCTCCATCCAAAACTGCTAGCTTACTGTAAAGAAATGTTTCATAGAATTTAGAGCTTTTTATGTAACTTACAGGGATCCATTTGGCATAGTGGTGGAGATTGGGTAGGGTTGTAGCACAGTCAGATCCCAGTTTACGTAAGTTATAGATAGATGTTGCAAAAAACTACTTCTTGTGATAGAGACTTTCTTTAGGTTTCCCATCCCTGGGAAGCCCTTTTTTTTCAGGTGCATTAAACATGACTTTTAGAATATTGAGAAAATTTCAAAATTGTGTGAATATATATTTGAAATTTCCTATCCTGTTCAGATAAAAAACATAAACTGGGATTTCCTTTTACATCATTGGATAACTGAAGTAAATCTTCACACAATTTATTGTGTGAACGTTTTCAACTCCTCTACATCAATCTTATTCTAAAACATATTATTAGTTACAGATTCCCTTGTTTATTTATCATTTCTCACTTTCATATCCAAGTAAGGTGAAATATGTTCTTCCTATATCATTTACTTCACCAGGAATTTAAGATACAGGAGCATTAGAACCTCTTTTTGATTCTTCTTTATTTTTTCTTTCCTTTTTTGTTTAATTTTTTGTTAAAATGAGAACACCGACATTGTAGTGCCCCATGGTCTCTGCCAAAAGATCTGTGCTCTAGCTTTAACTTAGGCTTTGTATCTATCCATTTTAAAGCATATCTATATTCAAACATTTTTTTACTTTTGAATGGAATTGAGAAGGAATAAAATACCCATCAGGCTTCTTTTGTGGTCTGTGTCACTACTGGGGAGATTTAGCCGCTATTTGTCCTGGAGACACATTCACGGGTTACAATTTGTTGGGTTTTAACAATTTCCTTTTCTATCCAAAACTGGTTTTAAGTATAGTTTATTAGTATTGCAATGCAAAGCTTTGTGTTGGCTGTAAGTTTACCCCATAAATGTATGCATTTATTTTGCGTATCTCAATGTGAAATATACACACCTAATTCCTAGTCTAATTGTGTAGCTGTTTAAGGTCTCCTTGTACCAGCTTTTATAAATGAGGATAAATTCCTAAAGTTTTTCCACATGAGAATAAGGCCCTCTAATTTTACCATCTCCCTAAATTTCGCAAATATCTTTATCCTGGTTGGTTATTACTGTGAACTGAACCTTTGCTCTCTTATTCACTTTTAATACCAATTTTAATTGTTGTTACACAGTGGTGTTGGATTCAGCTTCATCTTCTCTTGGGTTCTTATGCTCATTGTAATGGTTACATTCCTGGCCGGTGGAAATGTAGAAAAACTGGTATGAGAGCCGTTTCAGGACAAGTCTTTGTTTAAGGTAACAAATACTTTAATTAATATGTTGACTTCGCACTCAGATATACTGTGAGAAGTTTATGGGTTCAGCAGGAGAGGTAGAAAAAGCACACATCTACATAATAAATTAGGAAGAAGTAATAAAATTCTTGCACTGCAGACCTTCTCCAGCAAAGAGAACAATATAGTGATATCTATAATGCTATAGCTGTACATCTCACAATGTAATAATCTTAAATCTCCACACATTCTTCATCTCAAATTCATTGCAATAACCACAAGGAAAAAAATAAAATAAGTGATTTAGGTCACACAAAATAGTAACAGTAAAATAACACACAATTAAAAAGAGTGAAAAAAACATTTACTTAACTGAGTTTAGACCCCCCAGGTCTATCAAGCACTCATCACCAAAGTGTTAGCTGGTTAAATGCTATTAAACGTCTAAAATAAAAATAGCTTGGTCCAAAAATTGGACACTAGCACTTTGAATCCCAATACAAGTCTTAAAATTCCAGTGTTAAGTCTTAGATCTCTGTTTATCAAATAGGGAATCAAACATTCGTGGGAATCAATTACTGCTATTAAAGCACATAGATTTGTAAGATTCCCACAAGAAAGGAATGTTTGAGAGAATGTCAGATTCCCTGAAATAAAAAATGAGAGCCTCCAGTGTCATTCAACCTAATACCTTAATACAGGGGTCCCCAACCAGCTCACCGACCACTAATCTCATGAACCCTGGACTGAGCATGCGAAGGGAGCCTTGTGTCATTCAAAGGGGAAGAAACATCTGCTCGGAGTCACGTCATGATGCCAAAGCCACCAACTCTCCCATCGCAGTTCTGAGCCTGATGGAAGAATAGGTAGGTTGTGTACAGAGTCACAACCCACCCACTTCCCTGAGCCTGCAATATGTACGGGAGACATGGTCCGCGGCTCTGGCCGGTGCACCCCCCTGAAGCAGACCCAGGGTTGGGGACCCCTGCCTTAAAATCAATTAATAAAACAACATAATTTATTTATTGATCTAGCAATACATCACCAATTGTCACTCCTAATCTAGTGAGACTACTAGACGCGGTAATGTACATGTACAGCTATAGGTACACCTAGGTACAAGAAAGTGCCTTGATAGCTTTTTAGGAGAATTTCAGAACAACTGGTACATATTACATAGTACTATTTAGCCACAGTTAGCATTTCTAGATGCTCCCTATAACATATTAGATCTTTACTTGTATAAATTCAATTAATTTTTGCATATTGTATTTGATTTTGTCTACTCAACTTAACTTCGACTTGTCATTGTTATAATCAAGTAAGAAGAAAGAAAGCCATTATTAGTGGGGTATTGTAAAAATGTTTTTGACGTGATGTGAGCAGTACATCTACAGGGAACTATGCATGTCGGCATATAATCCATGCAAAAATGATGCTCTGGGCTGAAATCCCATTTACTTCACCTTTTAGCTCATGTTGTAGTGCATACCTTCTCAAGCTGCAACCTGTATGAAAACCTAGAACTGTCAATCACTGACACTCTGCTCCAGGCACCAGTGGCCAGCTTGGAATTTTTGTACTATAAAGAAATGATCTGTTTATATACAATAACTATAGGTTTTGTTTCATTACATTCAAAATTTATTAGGCAGTAAACTGTCCCACCAAAGGGTTTGAATGGCAGTAAACTACCCCACCAAATGGACCACCAAAGGGTTTAAAAGAATTATTATAGCAATCCAAAACAACCATCTGTAAATGTTTATCACTGTAAAAAATGATATATTTGAAATTCTTGTTCATTTTACATGAATACCAAATGGCTCAATTTCCCCACAGGCTTTGGTACTTAAATAATGTAACAGCTCAGTTAATAATACATCTAAAGTACATCTGAAGCTAAAATTGGGATAGAGTATGGAATAATTTCTTTCCTTATTTAAAAATCCAATAGACAGCAGGACCATTGGCGAATCCCCCAGCAAGGACACAGGGAGAAGTTTAAACTCAACAGAGGTTCTAACTACTCTAAAACAAAAAAAATGGACTTTTGCTATACTTTTTTATTATTAATAAAAATAATAATAATAGTAAATAGTATTTATTTAGTGCCTTATTTAGGGTTGCAAATGACAGACAGATACAGACAGCGACATAGGAGGAGCAGAGGACCCTGCCCAGAAGAGCTTACAATCTAAGAGGTGGGGGAAGCAGCACATAATAAAAGGGGATATGGATTGGTGGGTAAGTAGTAAGGGCTTTAGTAGTAAATAGGGTAAGTAGTAATAGACAGACACAGAAATATTTTACAACATAGGATTTCAGATCTGTCCCTAGAAGTGCTTACATTGTGTGTGTTTTCTAAAACCTGAAAATGTGTGGATCATTCACTGGTTTAAATTATTTTTAGAGTTTTCTCTGTTCTTGTGAGCACATACACAAAAAATTCACAGACATTAAGCCCTTACAATAGATATTAGAATATGCGTAACTGCATGGAGTAATGCTAACCTTTATTGATTATTTTGAAATGTTTAACTTGTTTTTATTAAGTTATACTTGCATAAGATTTCAAAAATTACAATAGTATCTATTAGTCCAATAGTTACAATTTAAAAGGTACTTTCCATAAAATTCCTGTAACGTAGACTCGTAATTTTGGCCTTCAGCCAATTCAATCCAACTCAGTGGTGATTGCTCAATTAACAGTAGATATAGTAAGTCTAATCAACAATCAGGTAATAAAAGCTGAACTTTGGGAATAAACATTTTGTATTATATGGTTAAATCGCTGCATGCACAATAAACTTATACAAAATAGCACATCCAAATTTTATTAGACCAAAAACAAGAGTTACAAAAAACAATATTTGGGTCTTTTAAGTCATTTAGTTTTCAAACACAAACATATTAACGTTTTCATTAAAAAAAAACATACATTGAAACCAGAAAGACATACATTGTACAAGGCTTCTGAAGAGGGTACTATAGACGCACTCCCTCCTTTTTGTTATCACAATTATAATTCTTTGACGCGTTACGCAGAGTGTGTCCACGTATTTAAACCTATAGATTAATAAATTAATCAAAGAACTCACTAAACATGTAAAGATAAAACATGTACTTAAACAAAGTTCAAAGTTTTACTGAATTTGCTCAAAAACCACTTAAAAACACATCCTAGATTGCCACTCTCCATATTCTACCTTCAAAAATAGAGCAAGGACCAACAAGAAACAGTGCCATGGGAAAATACAATCCCGTGAATACAGTGCAGAAAATCTGATACCTCTATATCAGCCCGTAATTCAAAGGTATTCCAGAAAATCAAAAACACCAACACAAACGTGTAGAAATTCGATATCCTACAAACATTTCCTAACTATAAAAAGTGACTATAAACAACAACCTGAAAATGTATTTAGATTTTCTGCACCATATCCTGGTAAGAGAGCCAAGCAGGTGGGAGACACATAGTAGGACCATCCTTTACAGGTTAACTGTGAAAAACTACAAAGGAGCAAAGTATTTTACTTTTTATTATTTTTAGTATTTTACTTTGTTCACTAGAGAGAAGAGTGAATGGCAATACACTTTTTTTCTATTAGGTTACCAGACATACATTTTCCATTGTAATGCACACTATGACTGGACTAGTTGGCTGTTGGGTATTATGAAATAGCTTATGCCTGGCCTTAAATATGTACATGTCCTTACAGTTCTTGTGTCCTGTATACATTGGTATTTACAGCCATTGTATGTGGACCAATATCGATTATGGTAGGCTACTCATATTGCTCTGCCCCTGCCAGCCCAAAAGTTACAAATTACGATACCTTTTAGTTATTCTAATTATATAGTTTTAATATTACAGCCTAGAAATAGTTAAATAATACCTATACAGCAGTTCTGATTCTAAAGTAGTCATAAAAAATCCTCTTATACTTTATACACGTTAATCCTACTGTCTTGTACCATTTGAGAATATCCCAGATACAAAGCGAATGGAGTGAAGCCAGAATTGAACTGATTTTATAAGCTATTTTGTTTGTTTTCCTTTACTGTTTTGGGGTATTACATTCCAAGAAAAGAAAAGTTTCTTTTGGACATCTGCCTTGGGCTGAAACATTAAGAATTTTATATTGCTGTACTGCCAAGAAATGTACAAATGTATCTTATCAACACCTGAGTGCATCTACACACCTGACAACCTAGATGCAAAAGCATAACTTGGAAAAAGAATGGACTGAAATATTCTAAATATGAGGCTTACCGCATGTATCCATAACCATTTAGAAAGTTAGCTTGAGTCCCGAAATTTAACTGACACAACTGATCAATCTCTCAAACTGACATTCACCTGTGTGCCTTGGTGCATTGCAATAACCATACACCTTATTGCATGTTATGTAACACATTACCAAGTATTGCATTGGGAAAACATTCAAATGAGTAGGTTCATGCACCACAACAAACAAAAAATATTGTACTATAGCTGGGCTGTAGGTACATGCAATCTGCTATAATCTGGAATAATACTGCTACCTAGGACCACTGAACAATGGCTCGATTTCTCAAAGCTCTCCAGGACTGGAGAAGATATACTATAATGGGTAAACCCAATATTTTCAATCCTGGATCTGATCCATTCCAGGTTGCTGGGTCATCCAGGTTCAATCATGGTAGTCTCTATTCACAGAGAGCTTTGTTAATGTGTAATTATATAAGCACAATTTGTAGCTATCAGTTGTTTAAATAAAAGTACTATTTATTGTTTGTCATTTTAAAAGCTACAGCTTGTTTAACTAAAAGTGCAATTCTGTATGAGATGTGTTATTGTTCAGCAGGGACTTAGAGAACCATCTAAGTGAATAGTAATTGATATTCCATTATGCTCCTACAGGCTTCAAAATCGATAGCACTCATGGGGGAAGCTTCTAATTTGGTGATGGACAAATTGTCTACAAATGACAGTACAATATTTACATTAACACAATGAACAAAGAAAAAAGCAGCAATATGAAAGCTCCCTAAAAATAGAAATGTTTAAAAAAATAAGTCATTACATTGACACTGTGAGAGATGAAGAAGTAGAAACACTCTAATGGGGACACCAATTCTTGTGTGACAACTCTCAGACACTGAAATTCCATTAATTTATGAGAGAGTTCTTATAATATCATATTGTACCTCAATATCAGAGGAAAATATCATCAGATGGGAACATCTGGCAAAAAATGGTTTTATCTATTCGCCATTCTAAAAACTTAATTTAAAAAAAAACAAAAAAGTGTTCATTTATATATACTGTAGCTTAACATTTATTTTATAGCATGATAATTTTGATGGATCCACATTTACAGACTCACAGGAGACACGGGTCCAAGATCCAAGCCCAGTTTGGGTACATTATACATTTCTTATTGACGTGTGCTGGTAGGGATTTATGACTGGCTTTGTGTACTGATCATAATTCTACATTTTCCACAGGTTCTGGATACCCCTTATCTGCTGAACTCACAATGGAAAAACTACTTGTCTGGTGTCCTGTACCACAATTCCAATGTCAATCTTACATTTGAAAAAGTGTACAGGTATTATTATTATTATACAGTATTTATATACCGTGTTTCCCTGATGATAAGGCATCCCCATCAAATAAGCCACCCCCCGAGTTTTGCTCAAACAATTAAAATAAAGCACCCCCCGCAAATAAGACACCCAACGATACCTGCCACTGTGTGGCTCTGTGTGACTCCTCGATGCTGGCTGCAGTGCAGAGTGAAACTGAAAGTAACTTCAAAGGACAAGCAAGCTGCTGATCCCTGCCCTAACATAGTCTGTTACCCGGCAGTAGAAGCCAAAAAAAAGTGAGTCA
>NC_092860.1:134007534-134121461 GCF_032062135.1 Pyxicephalus adspersus
TGGAAAAATAAGACATCCCCCTGAAAATAAGACCTAGGGCATATTTTGGCATTTCAAAAAATATAGGAGAGTGCCTTATTATAGGGGAAACAGGGTAGCACCATCATATTACACAGCGCTGTACAAAGTCAATTGTCATGTCATTAGCTGTCCCTCAAAGGAGCTCACAATCTAATGTTCCTACCATAGTCATATGTCTTTATTACAGTTTAGGGTCAATTTTTGGGGGAAGCCAATAAACCTAACTGCAAGTATTGTTTCTGAGAAGACTCATAGATAGGTAGCCTAAGGAAAAGAATTCTAAGTTAAATATAATGGTATGTGGGAGGTTTTTTCCTTAAAATTTTGAAATAAGGCACACACCTATTTTTAAGCACTTTACAGGAATGACAGGTTCAGGATACTGTCACTGCTGACTTCCCCAAAGCCTACTTCTAATTCCAAGTCTTCTGGGTTCTTTTTCAGCCATCAGATGCTTACCTTTGATGTAACTACTGCATTAGACAGCAAATTAAATTGCATTTTCAGCTTCTTATTTTTTCAGCTTTTCTGTACTTTTGTTCTAAATTTCCAACCAGATACTGATCAGCTGTGGGATTCATTTTGTTAACCAAGCCAAGTAGGAACAGATTTTCTGTATACTATCATAAAAACTATGGGCGTGGGAAAAAAAACCCAAAAGAAAAAGGGCAAGAAAATAATCAGATATTCATCCAATATTCTCTCATGAAAATCTTCCGTTTCCATGTGTTGCAATGGCAATAATTAATTCTGACCAGGGCATAGTTCAGGGAATGTCAGGTTTTATAAATAAAGCCCAATGTGTTTCAGAACAAAATCGACAGAGATGATAAGAGGAAAACCCACATTGCTATTCTAAGACTTTGTACTGATGGAAACCAGTTTTGAGTATGAGCAGAATGCAATATCTTTCTGTCAAACCATGATCTGTCAATTCTTTTTTTTTAACTATTTGTTTTTGTGTTTTGTTTAGTGACTGCAAGGAAAATAAGGGCATGTTTACTGCACTACAGATTGATAATCTTTTTAATCTCAATGAATTCCTCAACATCAGCATGGTAAGGATAATTTTAATGGCATTTACATTATTTGAAAGTAGTAGGAATCACAGGGCCCACATTGATTTGGATTGCACCATGCAAATAATGTTATGTGGTACAGAACTTTACAGAAACTATTATTAATTGGCACTAAAAATGGCCCCTCACTGGGGGAGATTAGAGTCTGGCACACCCCGAAGGATTACTTTGGGCAGATGCTGATTAAAGGAAGCCAATGCTGAGAGAAATACAAAGGATGCCATTACTGATAAGCTTTCAAAATCACCAAATATGCAAAGTTACTCAGTGTAAAAGAAGAAGAAGTCAGACAAAATGGTCTTCTAGCACCCTGTGACAAAATGATAAAAAAAATTACCTGCATATTATTGGCTGCAAAAGCACTCCATTTCCATCCTTCTTTTTATTACCATCAACTTCCATGTTGATGTACAAAGTATGAAGCAAATATGAGTGAAAATTACCAAAGTGGTAAACAACATAAATGCCATAGTGAGTAATACAGACTGTTAATATCAAAATATACAGCACTTTTAACAAATAATGGAAAAACATTGCAGATGCAAGCTTGGAATCTAAAGGTATTTTTTGGTTTTCACTCAATGGGCCTGATTTATTAAAGCTCTCCAAGGCTGGAGAGGATACAATTTCATCAGTGAAGCTTGATGATCCTGTAAACCAGGAATGTATATGGTTCAGGATTCAAAACTTTTGCAAATTACTTTGAAGAAATCCATTCAAGGTTTGCTGGATCACCCAGCTTTACTGATAAAAGTGTATCCTTTCTAGCCTTAGAGAGTTTTAAAGAGGAAGTAAACTTAAACATTTCTAAATCAAAAAATACACTTACCTTCAAACCCGCAGTGCAGTCGATTGGTCCAGAGGTCTCTTCCACTGGGTCCCACATTGTTCAATTATCCGTCTCCGAGCCGATGCGCCGGGCAGTGGCATCTTCTCCTTTTCTTCCTGGTTCTTTTTCCTATGTCACCTGACCAAGGCGCAAGATCGGGTGATGTAGTTTGGAAAAAACTTACCAATCTCTGGCATGCGCAGAAGGAGAACCCAAGAGCCTCCCGGGATGTGTGACGTAGGTGTCCCAGAAGGCTTTGCGCTCCCATTGATTCAGAATTAGGGGGCGGTGCTGCACCCTTTTTTTATAAAAAAAAAAAGATGTTGCACCTAAAAAAAACTAAACAGAATTTTTACCTTACATAAAAGGGTTGTCTACCCTTTTATGTAATGTGAAATTTCTAAGTTTAGGTACGTTTTAATAAATCAGGCTCATTGTTTGGTTGCGTGGAATATGGAAAAAGCAGATCTCTGTCCTTCTACAAATACTGTACCACGTGTTTAATTTCTTTAATTGCTTTGTTTTAGTATGTGGATGAAATATCAGAACGGATTGACACAATGAACATCAAGCTGAACAGCATTGTGTTGCTAGATGATAAAGGAAAAGAGAATTTACTGGAATTTAGTTCGGCAGGAATCGATGGAATAGACTTTAATGCATTTCTGGCAGAAGTACGTATAGAGGTTCAAACACATTTCCAAATGTTATGACTAGTAGCTGCGTTGGGTGTATGGCTAAATCTCACTGATTTTGTGAGTTGAGAACTGATAGAAAGGGGTTCAACATAATCTGTATCATCAATGCAGAGTTTTCTGGGAACACCGTTTGTAAAACTTGATTGATTCTAAACCTTCCTTACTTCTTTTTAGATTAGTTTTGGCTAGGGTTCCGCTTTATTATAATATCATTTATATTAATAAAATAAATATATATATAATATTTTTTTTCAATATGGACAGTACCTGTAACTATCTCTGTTTCAGGTGGGAAAAAGCAGCACAAAAGCCGATCTCTTGGCATTTGCCAATGAATTGGAAGCAGATGCTGATTTGTTGGTGAGTTTGTGTTATCTTGGTCATGTTATGTGATTATACCGGGATGGGATTGTATAGCTATTCAAACTATACCGGATATAGCGGAACACACCTGTATTTTTATCATTCAATTGTCCTACAGAATGTTCTTTCTATAACAGGGTAATATATAGTGGTCAGTCACATATCTTTGACACATCATGGGGACTTGGCTGTCCTCCTCCAGATTTTGTTGTAGTGTCCCCAAAGCAAGTTCCAGTTATACTTGTAAAGCAAATCCCAAATATTGTTTCTTGGGAAAGCAACAGAATGGCCAGAATATACCTGTGCCTCCAAGTAATCATCCCATATTCCCAAAGAATGTTACTGGGTTGTACAACATTCATGATGCCTATGAGCCTTATAACTGAAATTCTGCATACTCTCCTTGCAGATAGATCCCTGCCAATTGGCTGGGTTGGATTTGTTAAACAGATGGTTATTGTTTATTTGAAACATTGCAATCATGATATGCCCATTTTCTGTATACGCATGCACTTGTTTCTACACTAATCTCTAAAGGCACATCCAGCTGCCATTTATGTAGTCTTTATATGGCCTGCTTCATTGTTATGTACTTTATAGCTCAGCCTATACACCAATGCTTATAATGTTGCGGTTCTGCGGTAGGAAGCAATAGAATATGTTTCTAACTCACAGAGATTCCTTTTTTAGGAAGTGTATTTTCATATGTGTCCTTTTCTAACTATACTGGGGGAGAAATACAGATGTCGTCTGCGTCTTTTTTTTTAGTGACATGTTTTGCCATTTTAATGCTACCCAAGATTTCCCTGCTTACCCCTAACCTCATATCATACCTTTTCATTATTGGGTGACAACAAACATGGCCATTTTCAGGGGTCCATTCACAAAAGTTATACAAAGGGGTCCACAAGGGTGCTAACTGGGACAAACTATAACCACCACCAAAGTTGTGGAGACAGTTTACAACACCTGCTTTTAACACCTGTGATTGGATATTTTTAGCGCTTGGAGAAACTTAACGTACAGTCAAACACCTTTACCACCTTTAGATCAACCAATTATGTAATGCAAGAACTTGCCTAACTGAATCATTAAGCCCACATATTTTTGTTAAATCAAAAGAAGATTATGTTTATGACCATCTTCATTAATTCCCTTTACCTTGTGTGCAGGTTAAATTGCACTTCATCAAGCTGCCTTCATTGATCCATACAAATTCTATTATAGAAGTTTTTAAATTCTGTAAAAAAAAACTTGTTCAGTGCCATTTAGGTATTTTCATATTTTGCAGAATGTGTTGTTGTATTATATTCTTCAGCCACTTGGGACACCTTGTCCACTTCATTACTACAAATCCATCAGTATATCCAAAGTTTTACATAACACAGACTACATCTGTATAACTAAAATGCTCCAATCGTTGCTTCCATGTCCTCAAATGGCTTAACCTTGTTGTGTTTATGCTTTCATAACCCATTGTAACACAATGTAATTTGAGTATTAGGATATTTACTAAGCTACCTCTAAAGAAACAGTCCAATAAAAGTGGAATCTAGATTGAAGAAACCTGCTGGCCTGTATTACTCACTGGCCTCTTGTATCTCCCATGCATTGTAATGATATGGTCTTCGAAACTCTGTCCTCAACACAAAGTCTAATTTTTTGTCCTATAGTCTCCAAAAAGACTTGGATTTCATGTTTCTTCTCCATGGAGTGTTATATAAATTTATATATAGTGCCATGGTGAAGTCTCTAGAAGAATATATACAGAATGTTTATAAGAGAAGGAAACCAGCAAATTCAGCTTACAGTTTTTCAATGGTTGTCCACTGAGACAAGAAGGAAAGAAATATTTCCAACATGGACACAGACGGCAGTAAAATCTAATTGAAGTTGTAACCTTTCCCCACTCTATTCTGATTCCCCACTCTATTTTATTCTGAACAGAATAAAATCTGTTTTATTATATATATATGAGATTGTTTACATGGCAGCTACAATTATTTGTTTAGTAGCATTTTATTTGTTGCAGTTATCTGTTTGTCATTTGTGAAAATAACAAACCAACTGCTTAAAACATCACATTGAAATATCTCCCCCAGTTTGTCCTGCTTGCTTGAAATAACTAAATGTATTTTGTCTTAGAACTCTGTCTCTGTTATTTTTTTAGCCTAAAGGAGCATTAGGAAATGCTTTAAAAGGACACGCTAATAGTATACGGATGATACATATTCAGCAAATTGTACCGATGGAGCAGACAATGGTAAAACCGTATAGAATATGGGTTTATCTCCTAAATGTAGATGACTACATTTTATGCTGTATAGCAAATGTTTACAGCAGTGTTTCTCAACCTTGTCCTTTGTAAACATTTGCTTTTATAATGAAACCATAAAGTACTTTGCATTCTTCATATTATGCAAAAATGAATATTGAGGCCGTGGGCATAAAGCTTTTGTGCCCATTATGGATTTGAACATTTGGTGGCATTTGTAGCTGCTGCAACACAGGTTGGGAAACTCTGGTTTACAGCAGAAATTCAGATATGTGATCCCTAATTCTAAAACTATATGTCTATAAGTCTGTCTTTCTATCTTTCTTTCTTTTTCTATCTATCTATCTATCTATCTATCTATCTATCTATCTATTAGAACTTTCTTCTAATTGCCACATCATACATGCTTTTCATGTTTTGTGAATATTATTACTAGCATTAGTTATACTATTATACTATTATAGCATTATAGTATTATTTCATTAATACTATTGTTACTTAATATTCTGAATGTCTACTAATAACAGTGTGTTTTCCAGCAATGTTGGCATGATATCTTTTATGCTACGGTTATGATGAACTTCAACATAGGTAGCTAATATCAACCTAACTCAATGTATCAGTTCTAAAAATCAGGAAATTCCTCCACAATCTGCACTGCACAGTGTTGCCAGACAAATTTTGGTTGGTCTCTGGTCATCATAACAAACATGGTCGCAGCCTTTACAACCCCTTGTTCTTAATTAGGTATCTACCTGTGTATGGCCATTCCAACATTCTCAAAGATTACAGGTGTGGTCAGTGCTGCATACAAAGAGTTCTATTTTATGTGTTGTATGTACACAGTCCAGTTTCCCTCTGGCTATTTATGGATCCATCATAAATGAGATATGCACCAACTATGAAAAGTATATTTGCACTTAGGAAGGAAATACTTTAGTTTAGCTTTAGGGTTGTAATATGATCACGCAAGCTTGTATGTTCCATTTTCTGATTTTTTGCTAAGGGGAAAGCTAGGAACTGTTATAGTTTAATATTTCTTGTATCTAATATCTCTTTCTTATTCCTCTTCCTTGCCTTTCTAGAAATATGTTAAAGCTAGGGTAAGCAGCATGATCACTCATCATATTGTATGTGGTCTGAATATTTGTTCTAGTTTTGATATGAACATTTGGTGCTATACCTAGGTCAGGTTTCTTATATTCCTCTACCTGTACTCTCCAGTACTCTCATTTTACTCTCCAGTAAATGACCCCTATAAACTTTTGGTGCCTGCATTATATTTCTTTTTACCTATTACCTTTATCCTAAATCCAGGAAGGTCCGGCAGCACATTATTTTGCCTTGGTTAATTGGCTAATTGGAAGGCTGAGTGCTTCATGCTTATCTTTTATTCAGCATCTTTGAACATGGACTAAGGCTACGTACACACGCGCAATAATTGTCATTAGAAAACGAACGATTAACGACCGATCAACGATTATTCACGAATATTTTGAACAATCGTATTGTGCACAATTCTGTACATGTTAAAACAATACGATCGTTCAAATATCCACCAATAATGTACGCACATTAGATACAATCGTTTGAACAATGCAGGAAGTGATATGAACAGGAGAATGTGTACCATAGAACAATCCACGATCACTGAACGACCGTACACACAATAGATTGCAAACGATCGTTGCCCAATCAGATCCACCACGATGGACGTTCGTTTTCAACGACATTCCTCGTTCATCTGCGTCGTTGTGCACTTTTTTTAACAATTATTAGACGATCGGTCGTTAGTCGTTCATTTCAAATGATAATTATTGCACATGTGTACGTAGCCTTAATGTCAAGCTTTATCAACTGCACCTCTTACCCTTTACAATATAGAGATCACCAAATGGTGTGTGTATTTCAAAATACAGTAAAATCATCCTAATGAAAATAAAAAAGTCACACCCAACCTTTACCAGCACGGCAACTAATGTTTTTTGGAAGGAGATCCCTTATTAAACCAAGGTATTTTATTCACACATTGAGGTGGTGTAGGTATAGCATCATTATAATACAACAGATTATCTGGTTATCAAAATCACATTCACGTGTATGTATGTATATGTGTGTATACTTTATATTTACCTAAATGTATATTAAAAAATAATATTACTTATAGGGTGTAACATTGTTGCATTTTTTTTTTTTAATTCAGAGCACTTTGACTCAAAGCATTAAGCTGTTAGAGAGGACATCATTCGACATTGAGGTATGTTGTGACCATTTAAACATTTATTTATATTATGTATATTCTTATTTCAGGTTTTTATAATTTATATAAATAAAAGAATGACATTTAATGGTTTTTATAATCCTTTTTTTTTTTTGTCCCGCAGAATTAGCCTTACTAGTCAGTTTATTAGCCATCTGTACACCTTTAATCCTTGTTTAAATTTACAGAATAAGCATAAATATTAATACTTCCTATGCCAAATATATTTTTAAAGAATATATTACATCAAACATTTATTGGTGGTACATTATGCTTGCAATGGATTGCAAAGCTTTATTAAATCACATTGATAATGTTACATTCATTAAGGGTTGTTCAATAATGTAATAAAAGCAAAAACGATATAAAGTAACAGCAACCAATTACATTGAGCTTAATGGAAGCCAAATATAATTTGTTTTAATTGTATTTCTTCTTTTCCATAAGCTTTCAGCCTAAGTAATCTAAAGAGTTGCTGATATAACAAATTTGACTTTTTGAAAAAGTCAGTAGGTAAGCCCCCCACTTTTAAGCACTACCTCTAGCCACTGGCAAATGCAGCGAGAAGTAACGTTTGACCATCACGGGAAAAGCAGAGGTTTTATTGATGTAGGATGTGATGGACCAAAATATTGAGAAATTGATGACATTGAAAAGAACACCTCAAGAATCATTCCATGGCTATGTGAAAATATAAGTCAGGCATACCTTAATACAAAATCACAGTTTAATTGAAAAAAATGAACCTGAAACTGTAACTTTAGGATCAGCCACATGCGTACCAGGACTTTTATTAAAATCAAACACAGTCTTTTTATTTGTTAAATGATAAATGTTGTAAATGCTTTATTTTCTCTTCTACGAAAATATCAAACAACAGAATAACATTAAAACACCCTATACCTACAATACTCCCCAGTCATGAAATGTTTGTAGGTGGTGCCCTGCTAGCTAAATACATATGATTGTCAAAGATAACATTATATCCTCAATTCAGGCCCTGCAAAGACTAGTATGTAGCATAGCCATTTCCCAGAGTCCACTGATCATGACACAGAGATTGAAAAGCATACCAATAAATACCCCTGCACCTCAAAATCCCACATAATATTGATAATGCTATCTACTACAGGAAGGGGAAATAACGGGCACATGGTGGTGGCCCCTGGAGTTATCTGTGGTTACCACTGTGGGCATTTAATTTTTCCAATGATAAGTTGTGTTAGCAGGAGCTAACAGCTAATCTGGAGCAGGGGATTTGTAATGGTTTGCTATCACCTTTTTTACCTTTATAAATGCAACATTATTTTATTTATCGTTTAACTTCTCCTTCATATCAAGTCATGGGACTGCCTTCATCATAGTGAATATATATAAATTATTTATATCCATTGTCAAAAGAGATAAAAGCACTGCCGATGGCCATCTATGCGGGACACCTGTAACATGTATGAGCTTGATGCCCTTGTACATGGAGCCACATTTTTATTTGTGTCTAGAACTGCTTGTAAAACATAGGCCATCTACTGGGACAAAACTAGTTGGCAGAACATAAAAGGAAATTTGACACATACTTATTCAAAACCTGAACATGCAGGGATTTTTATTTCAGTTTATTATGGCTGTGATTAAAAACAAATATCAGGCCAGATTATCCCCTTAGATCTAATGATGAATCATTTAAAACAACTCTTGTAAATCATGTTTTATGTAGGCTGTCCTTTTAGAATCTTGTTTAATGCAGAATTGACAAGTGTTTTTTTATAGGTGAATAAAACATTTCCTTTATGCGTACATGTACAGCAACTAAAGACAACAAATAATGCTTGATCTCCTACAACAATCTTTTACATACAGTTGTGTATATACTCATTTATTTTATTTATTGTAGGGAAAGGTTCTTGATGTCATCTCATCCATTGACACAGCTCAAATGCTGATTAACAATAATGCATCTACAATCATAAAGCAGGTAAACTTATTCTAAATGTATATTGACTATGTGACCTTGTTTTAACTTACATGAATGAAGTCTTGTTAAATAAACTCTTGGTGTCAGCCAGCATATGGCAATATGGGCATGCCATGCATTGGCCTGATAAGGAGACGAGAGATGCAAACTGATCATGGATTCAGCATGGATCTCCTTTTGTGATTGGTATGGTCCAAAAGCAAATATACCTGGCAAGATAACTAAATATTTTGCTGCTCATAATGAAACCCAAAGAAATATTAAGGAAATATAGGCAAATTAAACATTTACACAAATTTAAGGTTTATGTACACACATGATCATTCTCTCAACATAAGACATGATGCTGATGAATGTTGACCTACAGATTGAAGATGGGAAGTAGGTATGAGCATTATTTTAAAAATGCTGTCTTCATTTTGAATAGGCAATAGGTAATAAACCATATAGAATTAGTTCATGATCGAACCCACTGACCCTTGTTCTAGGCACTTTTCCCTTGTACTAGTGTAAGTAAAACAATGCATTGTCATTTGAAGATTGCAAGGAAAAGTTAAATGTAATAAAGCATGTTTACCTGTTATACAGTCCATTCATTTATAAAAGTTTATACATTTTTTATGTATCACATATCAAGGCAAATTAGGCAGATTATACATAGGGTAAATGGGGTAAATTTAGGGTAAATGAAATCATGGCAATAGAAGATTTGTTAACATCTAGAGATGGGAGAGCAGACAAGTTTAGCAAGACACGGTTTTATTGGATACAATACACCTCGACTTCAATTTATCTCTCGACTATGTGTACAAAGGAAAGGGTAAGTGATGTGTAGCAGAAATAAAGGTTTGTGGTCACAGAGGTTAATATATTTTCTTATAATAGCGGATCAGATTGCTATGACAAGATCAAGTTATATTGCCATCCCCAATCTTCTTCCCTGACCCAAGCCCGGTCCCTTCTGTTTTGGTTTTGCCATCCCATATGTGCCACATGTGGGAACGTTCTTTCCCCATTGTATTGTTTTAATATTATTATTGTTTTGCAGATGTATACATGCAATATATATGTTGTGATATATGAAACTGTTTTTCAGTATATAAGGAAATGTTGTATTATTAAATTAATTGGGATGCTGAATTAAAAAAAAACAAACAAAAAAAACGATTATACATTTTAAAGTAAAAATATGATTTACCAGTTCATTGAATGGCATGCTGGTGTGTTGATGTTGCATATATTATTCTTTGAACTATGGGCAGTCTAGAGTAAATCTTCCAAAGCCTGATTTGTGCATTGCACACTAACTGGCATTAGCACATTGATGCAGATAAATTAATCTCAAAGGTTAAGATCATTCGGCTTCAGCTGGACACAAGGTGAATTGATATGCTTCTTTTCAGAATTTCTTCTACCACCATGTTCATTATAGGTTCACTATCATGTTACCTAAATAACTAATTTAATTTCAGAGTAAAATCTTTTCTCTGAAGGCAAAACATTCAAAATAAAGCAAGGAGCCATTTGTAATGGATATTGTACAGAATAATCCCACATACTTCCTCTTTAGTAATACAGAACAAGGCTATGCCAACAGTGTGACAATGTAATCACATTTTGGCTGGTGCAGAGAAACTTTGTTAATTCTATTGGCCCTAAAATTTGATATCTAATAAACAATCTAATAACAATTATGTATTAGGGGAACCTACCTATCTAGATAAAAACCAAATAGATAGATCTAAAGTAAACTGAATAGAGATGTCACATTAACATTAGTTTTTCTTCATCTTGCTAATTGCTCCTCGAATACAATAAAAAATAAATTGGGCACAAGGAAAATACACTTTTTTATTTTGAAATTGTTCCTCCTTCTTTTGGTTTTTTAGGAATCAAAAAAGTTTATGGACACAGTCATCAATTATTTTGTGCAGTATGTGCAGTGGGTAAAAGATTCGGTAAGTTCTGTCATTCCTACATATTAATATTAACACTGTATAGTACTATGTATGTTGTGTAACTGACAAACCACACATAACTAAAGTCTGTTTATCCTTCTATTTTGTGGCACTGCAATACTTGAAACCCATAATTCCACAGAACGCTGTTCCTTGCCACTCCATCCACCCAACTATTGTTTGTGGTGTCCATCAGGGGCCATTCATTTTTTGTAAATATATTTATTAAAAAATAATAAAATTTTTCACACATTCAAGTGCTTTTATATATTGTATTTAAAATATTAAAAAACACCTTGTCTACAGAAACTGGTATGAAATTGGGTGCATTTTGGTCATATTAGGGCCACTTCACACTTAGGGCTCAACCGTGCTCCCAACTGCTTCTTTTCAACTGAATGGCAGTGGTCAAGAATCATTTTGTGCACGGGTTTGCACTGGTTGCATTCATATGAATAGTCCTGTACACATATAAGCGGTGGGAAGGTGACATGGTTGTGAGCTGGTAAAAAAAAAAAAAAAAAACCTAAAAACCCGACTTTCAGCATCATGCACTTTGGTGGCTAACCAAAGAGAAAGATGTTTGCCCGCACAACATTGAATGAAGAATAAAAATATCTGTCCATTTATTTATGTATTGCACAAACTTTCGATGCTGGAGTATTTATTCTAGTCCTTGATGTGAATTTTATGTTTCCACTAACATAATTTATCCCCACTTAATGCAGTCCTATTAAATGTGGAAATTAAAGACCATAGCATTGTGTAGGATACGCATTATACAAATCCTTTATGATTACAAAGCTTGTGTTACTATTATCAAAATTTGATATCCTCTGCCACAATCCTGACCCAGTCATCATAATCCTCTTGATCTTTTTTTTCAGATAGCCTTGGATGTTGCTGGATGTAAACCGATAGCAAATGCTATAGACACCGCTGTGGATGTGTTCTTATGTAGCTACATTATTGATTCAGTGGTAGGATATTTTTTTAAATTCACATGCTGATCTGTACTCTTTTATTCTGAATGTATTTATAATTTACTGCATCTTATATATAGTATTGTGCTCTGCATACAGTATATGTATATCTTTGTTACATCAACAAATGAAAGATCTGTGCTATCTCCAATAAAAAACATGGCCATCATATCAGGATTTTACTAGCTTGGGCTGGGGTCTAGTGGGCTTTACCAACAAATTAGATCAGAACTGCTGGCCATACACTTTGTAATTTTGAAGCTTTGCATGAGCAGACTTTCACAGTTTCAAATTCAGTTTCCAGTTGCCATGAAAATGTTTTGGCATGTGCCATTGATTTCCTCCAAGTATTTTTTTTTTAATTTTTTTTTTCAAATAATAAACAAAAAGTATCAACAAATACAAGAAGGTAAACTAAAATATTTAACAATACCCAGGAATAGAAAACATATATAGGACTCTTGTAAAAATTAGTGTATCACATATTTCAGTAGAAAGTAATATAACAGAATATAATCATTCTGGTTAAGAGGTAGCAATAAAACAGAGAGGTTCTTTCAATAAGCTTACTATATAAACAGCAGTAAACATATCTAGTGATACAATTGTCTAAACATTACATTTCTAGGTGGAAATTTTAATCACTCAGCAGGTGCATTATTTGTATTTTCTTTTAGTGTACCATGCCTACTTGATTGTATTGATTACCCACAAAACTCCTAAAGCAAAACCTAGCTTTTATCTAGTTTTGGAATGGAAAATATTGGGGTTAGATTTTTACCTAATATTCTTTTTCTTTTTTAAAAAAGCTTAATATCTGTGTGACACCAGTCACACAGGTTACACTCAGAAGAGGCTGTTATATTTTACTCTGTGGATTACCATATTTAATTGGGCAATCCCTAATGTAAGAATGCTAGTGTTTCCATAAATAGAATATTTTTATTTTTTTCCAAAAAACGCTTTATTGAAAAATAACTTTATTTTCCAGCAATATGATAATTTCCAACAATATGAATAATATTTATATATATATATTGTCTCTACAGAACTCATTCTGGTTTGGTTTGGGAGGTTCTACAATATTCCTAATTCCTGCTATCATTTTTGCGGTCAAGTTAGCAAAGTTCTATCGCAGAATGGACACAGAAGATGTTTATGATGAGTAAGTACAAATATATTTATGTAGTATTCATGATTACATCTAGGTCCTGGCAATTCTTGTTTATTCATTCATTCAGAATCAGTCTGTTAGATTAAGGGCTTTTTATAAATTAGTTTTAGAACTGCAAGGAAATATGTATGTGTAAGTCTTTTTAACCAAATTAACAACCATTCATATTCATCCTGCTGTGAACATATTTCTTTAACTTGTGTTAGTCTTCAACTACCACCATAAAAATACATTATAATATGAGGTAAAGCCACATGAAAGGACATATAGATTGACATGTACAAAACACTTTGTTGTGCATTTCTCTACTTTTCCTGTTTTAGTTTTTACTTTTTAAGCACATTAAAGTATGTAACTATTTTCAGGTACATTTAAATTGACTAAATGAATGTTATATTTACCCATGAAAGACAGAAAAAGGGTAACTTCACTTTGCTAAAAAAAATATTAATAATATAGCAAATAAAAAGCAATAGAGCATAAAGAATTACTATACAAATGATTTTGTTATTTTATATTATTGTAAACTAGCTTTCTTTTTAAGTCTGCAGCACACCTGGAATAGATTTCTTCAAAGTCATTTGCTATTTGTTAACAAATGTTTTCAGTAGCAGACTAGATCAGTTCCAGATTGTTGTGTCACCCAGCTTCACTGATAAAAGTATATCCTCTGCAGCTTTGAAGAGTTTTATTAAAACAGGGCCAAAGTTTAATTTTGGAAAGGATATGGTCAGGTAAACAGCTGTTGATTCCAAACAACAATAGGTAAAAATCTAAAGCAAACTTTGTTAAAATCAATGATGATTGAAGTTGAGGTTTTTCCTAACAACAAGTGGAGTTACACTCTAAGCACCTGTCCCCACTATGGCCATATGCTGCATTTTTGGAAACATGGCCTATTGCCAATTGCATTGGTATGCATTGTGTTAGGCGACCCTTTCATTGGCATTAATTGTAATGTACTTTTAAAACTGCAACTCAAAGCAGTGTATTGAAAAGGTGCATTTGGGGTGACAATAAGAACAAATAGCAACCCAATGCATGTCTTTCACATTGCTACTTGCAATAATGGAAAAATTTCTACATAGAAAAATGTGTTAATGCAACACACTTGTCAGAACAACCTCTACATAAGGGAAATCCTATAATAAACTTAAAAAGGGTGCTATTTGTGACATTCACACAGTAATTTGTTTATAAATATACAACAAATGTATATAGGCGTCCCACCAGAAGTAGTACATGTGCAGCAGCTGGGGAAAGTACGATTAGCAACTGAGCTCAATCCACAGGGAGCTAAACACAGCTCACAAATGAATATTTTGATTGAATTATTTAGTTCATGCAACAAAATTCAGTTACCAGAAAACTGGTATTATGAAAAAAATGCTTTGATCATCTAAAAGCTTATATTTGATGTGAGACTTTGAAGTATGAATGGGTTTACAGCATTATTCAGAAAAACACAGGTTAGGACAAATAGATAGTCTGATGTTTCAGATATTCAATCAGGCGTGATCTGTGTATACCATATCCCCCAGTGGATGGTGTGATATTTCATGGTTATCTTGGAAAGTACCAAAGTTATCGTTTTTCTTTTGTACATTAATATTGCATGTAAGAGCCTTCAGAGTAGATTTAGAACTTATTACAGCATGTTGTGGCTGGTACCGCTTAGAATTCTTCAATTATTAGAAAATTGCAAATCCTGCTGGCTTTAAACTATGGGAATTTGTTTTTAAAATTAACATATATGATGCAGTCCATCACCAGTATTTATACAGCAAGTTTTTTCCCTCTCTATAATAGTCTTCTTCAGTATAGGTATGAGTATAACACACTACAAAATTGGTACACAAACTTGTGATATTTCCTTTGAAATTGAAGAAATGATTATTCATCTTTTGGCAACTGATCAGCTAGCAGTAGGCTTGCATACATTGGGTAGCAGATCGCACTAACAATGGCACTAATCAATAGTAATCTGCTTCATTTAGTACACAAAGTGTCAGTTTGTCAAGACACTGCAAATGCCTTTAAATTATGGCTAAATATTTCTTAGTAGTAATGGCTGCAAACTTTGAAAGCAAAGGATGTCTGTTCTATGATGCAACCAGAAGTATTGAAGATATAGTCAATAGTAGACACATGGACCCTGATTTATGAAAGCTCTCCAAGGCTGGAGAGAATACACTTTAATCAGTGAAGCTGGGTGATCCAGCAAAACTGGGATGTATCTAGTCCAGGATTCAAAGCGTTTGCTGGCAAATAGCAAATGCTTTTTAAAAATCCATTCCATGTTTTCTGGATGACCCAGCTTCACTTCTGAAAGTTTATTCTCTCCAGCATTGGGGAGCGTTCATAAATCAGGCTCAAGAACTTAGGATCTCTCCATAGAACTGAACAGTGTCTGTGCAGCCTTCATTCCAAAAGTGACCCCAGAAATGATTGGGTGGACCAAAGTTTCTTAACCAGGGATTCCTCCAAAGGTTGCTTTTTTATTGGTTCCCCCATGGTAGATGGGTTGAAGAAGGGTGGGATAGACAGTAACAAAGTATGTGCTAGGCTTAAAAATATGGCCAATATTCCTGGTGAAGGGGCATTGTGGCACAATGGTACAAGATCACCTGTCTGATCACCACTGCCACGTGTTTGAAGGGCAGTTGGTAGGCATTCATCATTCATTAAACACCACCTACTGCCCTTGTCACTCACTCCAAAGGGCCAAACATTCCTAAGACTGTCTGGTTGCAGCCATAGTTGTGAAGCAGTAATCACACTACTTTACAGTGAGTGTGAGAACAAGGTCTATTGTTTTAGGAAGTAAGGTTTCAGCCAAAGACTTCATGCATAGATGCTGGAATATACATGGCCGTGTCATCTCTAAGCCAGCACCTCAGTCCAGGAAGTATATGGTGACCCTAATGTGATGCCTAAACCTAGATTTTCTTCTATGGATTGAACGGAATAGAAGAAAAGGAAATGGAAAAACACAAATAAGTTTTGTCAGAAGGACTATTATGAACTGTACTAGAGGAACTTACCTGTCCAACCTACATCACCTACAACCTTCACCACATCCATTCTACTCATAACTTATCACCAAATATCACCAACATTCTAACAAATCTTGTTGTTGTAAGAAGGTATGGTGTTTGTTTGGTCGTTTTGTCATACTTTTCATTCAAGTTATATAAAATGTTCCACTTTCGAACTGTAACTAGAACTGTTTGTTGGTAACACCGCACAATCCTAACTAGCTTTTCTTCTCTTACCTACAGTACTTCTGTTTCAGGGACTTGGCATTTCACTTTATGATAACTGTTTTTACCATTAAGCTTTCGGCCCATGCTTCTATGTTCTGTTCGGCTTCACGCTCAGAGAACCTTTCCCTTTCTACATCATCCATAATCTTTAAACCTTCACTAAACTGGCTTTCCATACACATGTAGATTAACCTGGGTGCCGCTGGTGCTATGTGCTGCCTTCTTCCCAAAGATGTCCCTGGCACGTAGCTTATGAATATTACTTCTAATCTAATCACTACGGGTTACATCTAACCCAATAAAAAGCACAAACGTATCATTTTTGTACACAGCATTGAACTTCTAACTTTCATTTACATACTATAATTTTTAAGTAATTTTTTCCCTGTTTTTATATCTTTTAGTGTTGAAACTGTCCCCATGAAAAAGTAAGATTTTTTTGCTATTTTCATGTTTTTTTTAAGTTTTTTTATAACCTTACCAGAGAGGCTATTTGTCTTTTGTAATATTTTTAATGTGTGGATCTTTGCTTGTAAGTGTAAATAATACTAGACACACTCATTTTTCAACAGAATGCTCACCATCATTGGAGATTCATTATTTGTTTTCATTCCAAATTTCCTTTTTTATTCTTAAACTCTAATACACTCTTTGCATGACCCACGTTCATTTTCTGAAACAGAATAGTTGTGAACATAAAAAATATCATAATTTTTTTCTCCTTTTTATCATTGTCACATTTATTATATTTATTTTTCTCATGCAATTGTTTTGTTACAGTATGGAAAATGGTAATAATGGTTATCATAATGAGTATTTGTATGGTATACGCAATCCTATTATGACAAGGTAAAATTTATGTTAGAGTGCATGAGTGCATGTTGTTCAAGTTTCACCAGAAAGTTATTAAAGCATGCTGTGATTTAATAATTAAATAACTTTGCATGATAATATTATCCAGAACAACACAGACCATTATTGTAGATATCATTTATCTTTGCATGAATGGCTTTATCTGAAAAATATGCAATAAAAGTTTTTTTCTTAGAAAGCTTCAGTCCTATTTAAAATGTATGTTATCAGTGGGCATGCATAATTGGGTGTGTGGTAGTAGCCACCCCTTTGGACGTTTATAATATCTCAACTTTTATACTACTTCAAATTAGTTTCCTAATATTGGAATTCAAATGTATCTAATAGAAATTCTAGTTCAAAATAAGAAAAAGAAAATGCCAATTGCTCCCCAAAATATTTTCAAATAAAATTTTGGAAGTTTTTGATGAAAAATCTTATCAGGATCATCATTAGTCCAAGACTCTGCCTCTCATCTGCAGTTATAAGAATCTGTTTAGCTGTCTTACGATTGTAAAGAGAATGGCCTGAGAGTTTCAACTACATCCCAGCAATCCTGATAATAACTCCGTGCCCCTAATGCCGTCCTCCTGTGGCTGTAAAGAAAATCATCTAATGCCTGACTGCCTAACAAGAAAGCTGTAGAGTTTAAAGAATTTTGTCTTTTAATAAATGTGTGTAGGAGCGATAGCAATTATGTAATCATTTAAAATATCCTGATGGTAATTACTACTGCTGCTCTTCCCGGTCAGCTTCAATGCACAGTGCATTTCACATTCTTAGTGCATGGTATTTACCTGTGAAATTCTCTTCTCATGTGGAGATCCAAAAGCCCTAAGACTGCTGTTGGCAGCTGCTATCGTGAATGCAATTCAGCCCCAGTAGAATCAGAATAGTCACACAGCTGACACTTTTTAGGTTTGCTCTTTTTAGAGGCTCTTTTTAGAAGCCCTAGGTCGACAATAATACACACTTTTAAAACCTTTAAACCAAAGGAATATACTTCATACACTTGCAGATTTATGTGAAGACCACACATGTCCAATAGTGGGACGTATATAGGAAGGGCTTGCCAATAAATGTATGTTAGTCCTGAATGAAGACACTACAACCAGTGAAAGTATTAGAAACTTTAAGGGCAGAATCTTTAATGACTTTATATCCAACAGTAATTTTCCAGCAAACAAATACTCAACTAGGAAACGTAAACATTTACACTTCAGGTCATGCTAAAGCAAGAGGATTCTGTTGCTGACTTCTGGACAGCTTATGGGGCACATCAAAATCTGTTTTTATAAATATCAGGATTAGAAATCTGCACACTTTATTTACAATGACCCTGATTCCCTGTATATCAGCACAGAGCAATGTGCAGATGGTAGTAGCATCTTATAAATCACCCAGCAATCTTCTCTGATCGGTCTGACATTTCATAACTCGTAAGAGAGGAGGCAGTAACAGCAATCACCTCTGTAAATTATGCAATTTCAGACTTGTGAACAGGTTTCCCTGTTTTATGAATGTTATATGCATGAGGTTATAAAATTCAAAGCCAATCTAAGCCAAAGCTGATAAACCAGATATGGAAAGCCATGGGTAAGTTAGCAGCTCATGCTTTTTTTTTCTTGCATAATAAAATACATTTTCATTATTGTTTCCCAAGCCAAAATAACACTAGTAGAGGGTTGTCATAGTGTAAAGTAAATTATTAATAGTTAGTTCCATAATATATAGACAGCCTTGTAGATAGGTTAGCGACTCGGATAGTGGGTGGTTAAGTTAATAGCTGCTGAGAATCTGAAGACAACTAGGAAGCTGGCAACTTATTCAACTTAGTACATAGTAGGTAGTCCCCTGGTTAAGGACATCCAACATACAAACCACTCCTAGATACGAACGGGGCTTCCCTGCTCATTCCTGCAGGATGGAGGTTGGGAGAGGGCGGTTTGCATGAGTTGCAGAAAAAATATTTTGCTAAACACTGCTGAGACTGAGCTCTTCTGCAAGCTCTTGTATCTCTTCATTGACCAAGACAAACTCTGCAGTTGTTTCTTTTTGCATACTAATCCACAGCTTGCTCCAGAAGATAATGAATGTCTAGGCTCCATAAAGTTTTGTTTTTTTTGCTTTGTTTGTGATTAATTAACAGGGAGGATTTTATACAGTGACTGACACCACACTGCTTAATATGTTGAGACAAACATCTGTCCTAATTGCATTTATTAAAATAATGTACGTGTTCCTTACAAATTCAACTTAAGAACAAACCTACAGTCCCTATCTTGTATGTAACCCGGGGACTACCTGTAGTGTCTATCCAATACAGGAATAACAGTTTAACATTAAAGAAGACTTGTCACAAAGCTGAAAAATGAAAACTGAGTGACGTACAAAAACAAAAACACATAAGCATATATTACTTTTATTGGAAGTGATTACAAAATAATCATTAGATCGAGTGCTAGAAATAGCTTATTTTAACATTCCAGTTCCACCTCCCAGCTTTCCTATGTATCTTTTAATCGCATGGGCAACTTCCCTGATCAATATGGAACATTTCAGTAAGTCAAGTTTTATTCAAGGTTGACCTCACCAGGACATTTTGAATTGTGGTTTACAATGAAGTTTTTTCATTTGTATGGCCATTTAAATTATGCAGGTTTTTGGTTTACCATTAGGTTACCCATGAGGTTCTATATAATTATTGTGTAAGGCTCCACAACATGTGTGCATGGTTTATTACTGGTAAGATGCTTTTAAGTAGGACTGATGCTTTAGTGCATGACTTGTAAAGCTTGATGGAGAATGAGGGCTTTAGGTGTCTTATGGTCAAACCTTTTTAAATAAGCCTGTGCTTCTGCTTTAAGAGTTTAATGGCATGATAAAATAATGAAAACAATGTTCTCATTTCTATATTGAATTCCCTATATGATATGGCTTAGATTGTAACATTCCTACATAATAAAAACCATTTTAATATTTTTCTAATTGGATTTCATCTGGAAACATTTAAAAGGTACAAAATGCATTAATAGACTATTATAAATAATGATTTTTGCTGAAGACAGTGAGTGTTTGGAAAACAGATATTTATCTTTACATGTTCACAACACAATGAAACGTTGTATTTTTATTAACGTGATCATTCTGAGTATAGCCAGTATTAATGATGCAAAAAAATAAACTGAAATGATAGACAATAAAAGCCAAACATTATCTAAAAAGATGTCATATGCTTAAAAAAATTATTTAAAAAACATGGTTATAATATAAGTAGGACATGTCATGTTATTTCGCCTAGGTATAATATAACATAAGACGTGAGGCACAACACTTGTGTTGTTTCTAAAGCCTACATAACAATACAACCCTATAAGCCAGCACATCTTCCCTGTGGCAGTGCGTGGATGGCTTGTATATTTTGTTTGACAATAGGTAGCTTATTTACCCTACAAATTGAATTGTTAGATTTGCTATAGGACGTATTCTCAGGTTGTAGCCATGGGAGGTAAGTATGTGTCCAGGGAGGGGTAAGGGGGAGTAATTTAACTGAAAGAGTGAGTGGATTAGAAAGAATAGGTGCACTTTGCTTGAAAAATTGCCTATACTTTTATCATGGTATCACCTTTGTTCTGCTAATTTGGCATTTGTTGGAATTAACCCTTCAGAAGCCATGAAGAAAATTGATAACAGTATTTCAGCCTTTTTAAAATTTCGGAAAGCGTGATAAAGTATTACAATATCTGTCAGATTTATCACAGCTGCCTGTGGCCTATTGGGTTCAGAGCCTTTCTAGGACTTTCCCACAGAAAAAAACATGTAGTTGGAGTTCACCTTGGTATGGTGTGCCTTGCTGTACTTTGCCAATGGTTTTGTAATGGCAGCATCTCTGGTGTGATTTGTAAAGCTGCATGAGTTTCAGTGTAAATGCTTTTACAACATTGATGATTATTTTTGCTACATACTCCCTGGCCTACCTTTAGTGACTTTTTGTTTATACCATGGACTTTCAAATAGCTTATCTTCATTTGACACCCTGAGTAGATTCCCTCGAGCCTCTGCCCCACCACGCCAAGATGATTGATGAAAGCTGACCAGTGGTTTGAGAGTGTGGAGGTATCCTAATTGTTCTCTGTCGCTTAACCCTTGTATACTATGGCTCCAAATTTCTGCCCTGTTCTTCACTGTTAGTACTAGATGAACTATATCTACTGACTGATTTTTCACAGATCTATACTATAACACATGACATGTTCCGCTGCAGTGATCATAAATATTCTCAACAATCACACATAGAGAACATGCCATAAGGGAAACTAAGAGGATGTCCCTGACCTCCGCTTGTTTCTTGGTCATCATTCCCACTCACTTTGGCATCTAACCTATTGTGAATCTGCAAGTAATTTTCTAAATAAGTGGTACAAAAAGTACTGAAGATAGATAGGCATTACCAGGCCAAATACCAGGCATTTTCTGCAAGAGGTCTTTAGGGTCAATCCTTATATATTCTGATGGCAGGTTGACTTAGAAGGTTGAGTCTGGTCCATTCTATGTTGGTTTTAGAGGTAGTGTTAAAGCTCTTCTTTGTTAAATGTGTAAATTTAGGCACAGATTTATGTTTCTATGAGAATATTGCCTTATGATCACTGATGAAAGGTGTCCATAAAGTCTTTAGTTCTTTGTGTCATGTATTCCTTATATAACACATGGCACCATCCTGTTACAGGTCTCAACTTATTTGCAAATCTCCAATCTCCTACCCAAAGTGGAACATGGGCTTGCACCAGGTCTGGTGGCAGCACTGAGTAACTTAGGTGCAAGACAAGATAAATGAGATTTGATAACTGCTTATGCCCAGAAACAGCCCTCATCCATCCTTTAGGAAACCTGTGCTAAAGTATTAGAATGTTGAGAATATTTATTGTCCATTTAAATCTTCTGCCTTCTGTCAAAATAAACTCAAGCCAATATGATGTTTTAGATCAATGATTTCTCTTTTCTAAACTATGTCCTGCCCTCAATTATTTGTGAATTAACATTTCTCCTAATCTTTTATGGAATGATTTGTATTTACTCTGACCTGTCTGTTTTTGTCCCTGTTTACTCACAAGGCTTTTTGTCCTGCTTCTTGTTTCTCAATGTATATATTCAAATAGCTAAAATGCTTGTTTGCATTGCATTTTGTGTGTTATAACTGGTATTCTGCACATGTATCCTTGTTAGTTTTTATTTTGGAAAATAATATAAAAGGCTATATGTTTTCTAAGATGGGCACATTTAATTGGAATTAAAGTTGTAGAAAAAAAAACTTGTTTTATAATGAAAGTATAGAAACCATAAGCTCAAATCACAAAGATCTCAAATCACAAAGAGTTAATCTTTGTGAAGTGAGACCTTTGTATGGTGTCTCCGTGTATCTAATTTATATTCACATGGGAAATTTACATTTATTAGCCTACTATTCAGTATTACCTATTGTAGAATCTGGGCAAATTCACTGACTGGATTCTTTAATAGGAACAAACACAGATATTCAGAATAAAACTGCAAAGTGTTAAAGCCTTTCACAGTTTGCTAAAGCGTCATGATCTGCTAATATACAAAAATCCCCTGTATTTGCCTTTTAGCCTTTCAAGTTACACAATACATTGGGCCTATCCCAATATGTGAAAACAATCTGATTTTTAAAAAGAGTTCATAGACAGGTGCAGTTGACTTGCATTGAGTTGCATGTGCATTTCTATTTAGGAATGAGGGAAAATGCCTCTGACAGTCTCGCGAAAATTTCCCCGAACTTCCGATGGGTCTGCGAAATTTCGGCAAACCGATTTTGCGAATTCCATTGAAGTTAAGGTTCCCACCCTCCCTGGGTTGATAAGTACAGCCCAGGGAGCATGGGAACCTGGGGTCACAGCTGATTAGAGGCACGCAAGTTCTCCTAATCAGCTGTGACTCCAGGCAAACTCAAGAAGTTTCTCCATTGAGAGTTCATCTGAGTTCAGTTCCCATTGTCACTGGGCTGATAAGTACAATACATTTTATTAATATAATGCTCCAGGCCCAACTGGAAGAATACTTATTGTACAAACTCTGCTGCTTGTGTCCTGTGATATTTGTTAAAAAGTAATGCCAGAATCATTCAAGTAGTATGCTTTCTGTCCATTCCTATACAGCTCCCTCACTGAATGTAGTCCAGAGGTGACTTTAAGAGGTGAACCAAAAAAAGGAAAACATACATCAGTTAGTCATATTTAGGGCTTGGTGATGCACCTTCTAGTTGTGCCCCATTCCAACCATACTGGCCCACAAGTTCCCCTATAATAAATATAGCTCCTATCCTAAAAACAGCACCCTTTTGTAGTCTTATGTCAGAGAACTAACATTGGTAGCAGCACTTTACAGTTTTTTTTAGAGCCATTGTTCTGTTCATGACCTTTTTGAAAAATTTTGAATAAAATTCCCAACTCTTGGATTGCATCTACATTGTGGACTTGCAGCTTCTGCAACAAAACTGGATATGAGTGTAAATGAACACCATTCCAAACATATTTCTGTACTCCTTTATCTCAGGTGTCATCTTCATCCACTGGTCTGACATGTTACAGTCTATTCAGTGTATTCCCCAGCTCATGTCTCTAGTTGCCTTGAACATATTACGCTAAATTTACTTCTTAAATGTGTCCTATTTATATGCTAAGAGTTATTTTTTCAATGTTTCTAGGTCTTAGTAACACTTTACTTTTGTGTTTTTACTGTAGTGCTATTGAACAGTGGTAGAAGGCAGTGAAGGTGATGGTAAGTACGCGTTTTAGAACATTTTTAAAATCAGCATTAGTGAGTTATTTTATTTTGATGCTGGCATGTTTTTTTTTTTTTAGCACATATCATTTGTGATTAACCAAAATGTTACATATTTATCACAATATACCACAGTAACAATTATATCCCTAGTAAATATAAAACAATATAATCACCAAAAAGAAGCAAACGATTTCCCTGGGTATTAAAGTTTTAAAGTAAAGACAACAGGAATTCTTGATCCAAGACTCAGTTATTCTTTTAGCATTGGCAGGAGCTAATGGTGCTCCCCAGTTCTCCATCCAGTTTGTGACTTGCAGTTACAACCACTCATCAGTTATCATTGACCAAAGGAGTGGGCTTTATAAAATGTAAATTTTAAATGCTTGGATAAGAAAACTGTAAACTGTAGCAACATGGGACTTTTGTTGATGTATCTGCAACCTTTTGAATTTACCTTAATTTACCCTATATAAAACCTAGAAAACTATTTAAAAATAAGTTGTTGAGTTTTTGGAAGAAACCTAATCTATCAAATATTTCAATATGCTGTATTTTTAGCTGACAGAGCCCATTAAATTGCTTAATTAGGTAAAGGTAATGAATTACATTTAGCTGTGTGGTCAGGATCCACAAATCTTTATTTGTAAAGTCCCAGGTACAAATGAATTGGTATTTCGACACATTTTAATATTCACACTAATAACTATTTTGCCTCAAACCTGGCCTGGTTAAAAATTGGCTTTTTTTGAAAACAGGGATAAGTTGTGGTTAATAGTAAAATTAGGTGTTAGGTTGAGGGTTAGGTGATGAATATGTGAAGGGCAAGTTACCTAATTTTTTCAGCTGTGATATTGGGTAGCTCATGTTGTACTTGAGGATCTATGCCAAAAATTCTAACTGCAAAAAATGACAGTTATCAGAAGCTGAAAACATCAATATAATTAATGCTAATACTGAATGCAGCTGAAAAAAAATAATTAATAAAAAAAGAAAAGCTTTCAAAAAACTGTGAGAAAAAAAATGTTTTAGAACAGCTGCAAGTTAGCGTGGATGTCCATAAACTAGAAGCCCTGAAGCGGTGCTTTTCTTATTATTATTAGGAAGTAAAACATATTGGTCATAAAAAGGAGTTTAGGTGGTGTACTAACAAAGTTGTCCCACTGTCAAGGTGCATTGGGGTGCCGTTCAGAATCAATAAAACAGTGCTGCACCATACAGATATAAACCCAGCCATAAATATCAATCATTCATAGTCATACATTGGAGATAAAAGTTAAAAATCTTGAACTGGCCAAGGCTGCAAAATCTACACAAAGTCGATAGGCTTGTCAATAGCTGTATTCACATGTCTCATTCATAACACAAATGCTAAATACAAATTATTATTTATCATATGTTAAATAAAATGTTAGTATTATTTTTTATTACAACTGTATTTACTTTTTTCCAGACATAGTTTTATTCTCTGTGAAGACTTACACCATTCTGTGCAGAATGTCCAGCTTCTGTAATACAGATATCAGGATCCTGCCTAACAGACTTTGCTGAGGATTCAAACATTCCTTTCAAGAACTATTTTACATGAGCCGTAGGAATAAAGTTCACCACCTGCGACTATACTTTTAATTGTTATGAACACACAAACCCTTCACTGCCAAGAAATAATGCTATGCATAGCGCAACAGTGGAGTTAATAACAAGTGTTTACACTAGTGCTAATTTTTGTATCAAGAATTTTTGTATTTATACTCACTATTTATTATGGTAGATTAGTTTTACATATTCTGTGTAAAAGAACATAAAAGGGGCGGGGGGCTAACTGCTTACCATTTCAGTTTGTAAAAAAACTCACTTGTATTGCTGGCAAAAGTAAACATTGTTTAATAAAAAAAAACTTTTGTGTGTCTATTCTATACAACATTACAGTCTTTTAAAAAAAACTACACTGCAGTGCTCTGGTAAGGTACCCTTTTGGGGTGCTTTTTAGACTGCTCCAACACATAGCCTGAATATTGGTGATTGTTGTGAAAACACATGCAGTTTCAAATAGAACTGCATATGTTACCCCCTAGCGTTCTAATTCTGTCCGTATTTCCATGCAAAAAGCGTTACATTTTTTTTGCATGGAAATGTATTTTACATTGTAGGCTATAATTCTTCGGCACAACTCACCGAAATATGTCCAATATTTAATAAATGTAATAATAAACATTAAATAAAAAAACACATCTGGTAAAAAAAATAAATAAAAAGATAGTGAAACATATAATATATCTGTACAGTAGCATGTATAATATATAGATATAAATATATATTATATAAAGATTTATTTGTATTGGACTCAATACAGTTTTTTTGTATTGAATCCAATACAAAAATATTTGAATTTCCCGCCCGCACTAAAGCATGCACCAACGTCACCCGGAAACCCCTGGGATCATCTCTGCAGTAGCCGGCTGAAGATTGAAGACAGAAGACGAGTCCCGAGAAGCTGCAGGGACCAGCAGCAACGGTAAGTGTTTTTTTTTTTTTAATGTTTTGGGCGACCCCCAGTGTGACTCGGGATTACCACTTTTTGCATGGAAAATCCACCCCGCGTAACACTCAAGATTACTGCTGGGGGGGGGGGGTTAAAGGAACACAATAGTGTGAATGAGCCGTTATAATAGAACGAACAGGTGCAGCAATTTGCTCATTGGGTACCAACTCAAATCATGCCTCACTTACTGCAAAAAGGAAAAGCTTCCTAATATAGGGAAAGAACTCCCCTGTCTCCAACCATAGTTCTGCCTTCTCCTCCTCCTTAAAAGTCTTTCATTTGCCCCAGGACTTTCCAAAAAATGGGCTGGGAGTTAGGATATCACAGGTATGAATCGCTTAGATTTCTACTGATTGATTTGTGTTTGGATGAAAAAGGATCTTTATACCAGAGCTCACCTTTAAACATTTAGATATAAGGTACATTAATGTCTGCATTTGTTAATCTGAATAAATGTTTCTCTATTTAATGTTTTTTGACTAGTTTGTCAAATATATGATAAAAATGTAACTATTACCTTTTTACTTTATTGAAGTCTTTTAAAATAATTCTTCAGTACAAGGTGTCACGCACAGAGACTATGGCTCGCACGGAGGTATTGTGAGCCCTAAGAAGGGCCAAGGCGCAGAGTCTAAGCAGTAACCAGGTCTTCTCCAGAGCCTCTGGATGGTGAGGATATTGCACCACTGGTTATTGCCCAGTTGCGGTCCTTGGGCACACCAAGGTGGGCAAAACATGGTACCAAATCACAAAGCAGAAGGATAGTCGAGGAAAGCTGGGTTTGAGGCAGGCAGCAAGAAAGAGAGGTCAGGTCACACACCAGGGGTCAATAACCAGGGATCCAGGAGACAGACAGCAGTGACACAGGGGCCAATGCGGGCACAGGGAACAAAGGAAACACTGGAAGCAACAGCAGGAACAGGTGACACAGGGATATCCACAGACAGACAGGAACACTGGAACAGCACAGGGAAGTTGGCTGGGAACCAACAGGCTGGACAACAAGGGGTTAACACATGAGCTAGACACAGGAAACACTAGACTAAGTGACAGGTGTACAGGAACTAGCTCACAGAACTAGGGGCTCGGCACTAGTGGAGGCTTGTTGCACGAACACAGAGTGCAGTGTGTGAGCTAGCTAAATAGCCAGGACTGATCAAGAGGCTATTTTCTGAATGGCCAGCGGATTGGAAGGAATTGATAAAGCTTGAAAACAAAGGCACGCCCAGAGTCAGAACTGCAAGCATGCGTAGGAGAGAGATGGCTGTGTTTTAGTGAGGAAGAGGTAAGTGTGACACAAGGTAGTGAACTGTTAAACACATACAAATACAAACATACAAGATAAATCCATATTATTCATTGCCAACACACAAAACTACTTTTTTTTTTTTGGTGTTGATAAATGGTGTCTGATAGCACCAGACTGGTAAGTGTCTACACACCTATACTGGGAAATGTGTTGAGCTTATTTTGACCCCGGCACACCCCCAGGATTTGTCAATTTCTTAAGTGAAGCTACTGCTGGTACATTCATATATGCCTATAGATAGGTTCAATATCTTGTTATATCCAGGTAACAGGGTATTTAGGAGTTAAGACAATCTTATTCCCATTTTGAAATGCTTTGATTCCACAGCGGGTGTTAGTTACTGTCTTGTACACAACTACAATATGCAACTCACTCCCCAGCATGATCAAAAAGGGTACAATTAAGTTTTGTTTTTTTTTACCAAAGTACTACCACACTTTCAATTTCTCATTTATTTAGGTAGATGCAACATGTGTTGTGCTAATGCTAGGGGCGAGATGTTTCCAGCAGACAAAAATAAGTTATAATTGTGCTTTGCCTGAAAGTTTTGGTTTCAGTTGTCCTTTAGTTACTGTCTAGAATATTGATTTTGTCTGACTGATTTCAATTATAAATTGTATATACACTGCAGATATTTTGATTGATATAACATCACTGATTTGCTATGTAGTTAGGACTACAGTTAGATGCTAAATACATTAAATAAAAATAGTTAAACATAAGAAAGCAGTCCCATAATTTGTTAACTATGCTGTCATCTGTTTGACTATTTTCAGAATTTAACAAGATGTATCTTGTTACCATTCTGTAAGATCACATTGGGTCATTAAATAGTGCTTTAAGCTATACATTAGAGGAACATTCTTGCTGTGGACAAGCTTCTCTCTTTTTTTTCCCATGAAAACACAAGACTTTTTTATCAGAACTATCAGTGTAGAACTTTCTCTCCTACAAAGCACAGCTCCACAATCTTAGCACTGGTAACTACAGGTCTGGCCAACTACTACATCCAAATTATTGACCATGAGGTCTGGCACAGTCATTATAACTATGGCAGTTTTCTGGGTGGGGACCTTGGCACAGAAACCTGGCACTGAAGTAAAGATTCCATTTCAGACTAAAAACAGGGATGCTTGTGTTATGAGCACCAGTGGCACAACTGAAATGAGAGTAAAAATTGAATGTAAAAATCAGGGGAAAAGCTATTTGTGTGAGTTTGCTGGTAAACCATCCTACTGCCGTGCATACAACCAAGACCCACAAAGATTTTGGAACCAACTCAGCCAGGATCTTAAGAAGATTGGTAATCCTTGCGAGCCTCAAGTTTTTAAGCACAGCATGTGCCCAAGGGCACCTACTCCATCTCAATTCAGGCAAGTTGACCCGACTACGAATCAACAGGCTGACACCTCCAAGCCAGAGAAGAAACCTCCACCAACAAAGAAACCCACCACCAAAAAACCAGCTACCACCAAGAAACAAGAGCCTCCAAAGGGCAAACAACTGGTATTTCAGGAAGAACCAAACCCAAAAGCTATGAAGATTGCAAAAGACCATTGCAGCTGGTTTTTCCAGACATTCTGCTCCTATATTATTGAGATTTTCTTATAATCCAAAGGTAAATTGAAATACCTCATTTATCTTTTTTTAAAACTGAATGCGTATGATTGTAATACTTTTGTCATTGATTATTCTTGATGAACACATTTTTTTCTAGTTTATTATTATTATGCAATTGCAAAATTCATATTTTGCAACACCAATGAGCCGTAGAACATTCAGTCATTACAATAATGAGCAACATACAGCACATAACTAAAAATTCTAAAACATAAGGTACTACTTGTAAGATTTTATGATCCATTAGGGAATGGTAAAGTGATAAAGGAGCAGATTTGATGGAATTGTGAACTACACATACAATGTGTTAAGGTATACCCACATAGGAACTCATAAGTGTTGGGAATTTGGTTAGTTTAAATGTTGTTGGAAAGTCTAGTAGAACAGTAATCCAGATGATAGAGGAAAATACAAGGGAAATATTGCAGAGCACAATAAGAGAAAAAAGGTTTATTTTTCCAGGGGCTAGAACCCCTTTTATGTTTCCTCTCTGTCCTGTCTTTCCACCAAATATAATTTCTCCCTTTCAATTTGTTCTATTCATTATTGTCACAGAGATAATATGTGATTAAAAAAATCAAAATTTGACGTTCCTGACAAGATCAAAAATAGAAAGTACATACTGTAAATGGACATTTGCTCCAGGGACAACTGTCTAACATGGAATTTGCTTCTCTTTATGGTGATTTTCTCTCTCATCTTATTATGAAAGGAGATCTCCCTAGGTATGAATACAGCAAAAATGCAGAGCTTTTAATCCAAAAAAAAGATGTGGCTCTAAATTCACTTTAAATCATTGCAAAAATAAGAAAATTTGTATCTAAATAACCCGTAATGTAGAAAACCATCCTAATCTATCACTTGATTACATTTTCAATGTTAAGACTCTTGGCACACATTCAGTCAAAATGTAGGCTTTGCTCATTCATGATTTTTTTGTAGTCCCAACTTTTGTGCTATTCCCTTTTTCAGATTTATCAACCATTGAAGTCTGTCAATGCTTAACCTACTTATTAAGAAACCTTTATTCCTGACACTTATTTTCCTGGTTTCCACTGCCATCTCAGCTTAATGACTTTGTAAAATGTATAGTATAATTAGTATTTCTCTAAAGTTTCATGCTAAGGATTAAATATTAGAGATGACATCTAGATTTGTGGGAATAAGAGTGAAATCCCAATAATCTGTGATTTAATAAATCTAAAATAGCATTGCACTTGTATGGTTGTTTCAGAGGAAGAGGGTTTCTCATAGTTCAGTTCCTGTGTTCCATATATAATATATATATATTTATTGAATCATGCTACCTAACTTGAACATTCAATGTTTTTAAATGTAATAACCTATTACTAGCCTTTTAGAAAGGTACTGAGACCTCTTATCCCATATCATACAATTTCTAATATTTACTGCCATTATCAATTATAATAAGATTATTGTAAACTGTTTAAACAACTAGATAAATGTTATTGTTAAACAAGTTACCAGTAAGCACCTTTCTTTGAGCTTACTAAAATTCTCTCTGTCTGTCCACCCTGAGCGGGCATAGAAGACAGCAGATCAGAAGGAAGTGGCCAAGCAGTGGGCAAGCAGAAGACATCCACAGTTGACAGGGACAGGTGGTGGTCATGCGCATTACTCAAGTGTGAATGTGGTTTTGTTATGCTGATTGACAAGTGGTGTGCAGGAATGATTGCCAGTGAATTTCAGTTACTTTAGTTGGAGCGTGCCTATGCATGCCAGGACTAAGCTGACTTGGTCACTTGTTTGACTTGATGCAATGGTGTTTGGGCAGACAGGTAACAACATGAAGGCGGTATACATATGCCGGACAGAGAATCTGAGCTAATTAACAGGACCGGGAGGTCATTTAAACCTATAAAGGTGTTGGGCAATAATTTTGAAATGAAGAAAGTGGTGAATTTAGGCTGAAGAAGGTAGTGAAAATTACATTCGAGCTGTTGAAGGTTGAAGGCAGTGAATCTGAGCTGAAGAGCATGATGGGCAAATTACAATTTTTTATGTAATATTAGTAGGCAATCATACCTAAAATATTTATATTTACCATTAAAAATGAAGGTGTGACTGCCTTCATGGGTCATTCTTGGACTTGAGTTTAACATGCCTCAATTAAAGACTTGTTACATAAACAACTCTGCAGCCTTCATTAAATTCACTGCAAACAGTATTACGGAGAACAAGAGGAGTTCAGTTACACATTGCCATAACCCTCTAGTAGTTCCTCTTTAGCACTCTGCTATTTCCAGGGCTTTTAGCAGAGAATTTGGCCTCGATGCTATGATGACCTGGCCAAGCACCCTAACTTTTAGTAACACATATGTACATCTATGATCTTGATTCTGCCACTTTTTGGACTTTTTCTTAAACTCTCAAATCAGTAACACCTCTGTGTCACTCTAATAGTTTATATAATCGGATCACCAATACGTGCATGAAGAAGCATGGTGAAGACAGAAAGTTGTTGCTTCTGTGGATCATATTTTTGTGCTCAGTTTCGCATTAACACCTAAAAATCTTTCCAATACTCTCTTGTTGGCTTGGGAGTAAAAACCGGGGAATTTGCTCAGATTCGGACAGCAGAAACTCATATTGTCTATAGAAGCTCAAAAACTTTGGTGCAAACTCTGTCCTTCAACAGGAATTCCAGTTAGGTCATGATTTACCCTACCAACCACAGGTCCTTTATAGGTAAAAATATATCTCCAGGCCTCCTGCATTTCATTGCCTATTACATTTGACAGACACAGGAATAAGACTTTTCTCTGTCTTTACAGAGCCTGAAGCTGTGCACAGGGGATAATCACCTGCCCTGATTTATGTAAGGTATAAACTTCTCACCACGCCCAGAACATACCCACAAGGATAGCCAATGATAGGAAGCACACTGCAAGTCAGGATATCAACATAATCCAAATTAACTTTTAGATATTTATTTACATAATATTTTTAAGTTTACTTATCATATTAGGTAATTTAAATGAAATTTTACTAATCAAGATATGTTCGGTCACAACCTTATTTTTCTAGTGGTAGCAAATCAACCACACTTGGACTATGAGATGATTCTTCAATGGGCTTTTACACCCATCTCAGTAACTTTTTCAGTCTATCTGATAGAAGGTTATTCTTCAGCATTCAGAAGAATATATATTATATTTTTCTTTATTAAGATATATTCAGGACTAATGTATATAATATTTTAATTACTATTCTCATGCCTGGAAGATGCCGAGTTGAGTTGGCTTTCTAACCTGGGTAATCCTTGAATAGAGACAGATACACAAACGTACAAGAAGACCATGAGTACTTATGATGAGGTCACTGGCAACAAGAAAAAGAACTGTTTAGAGAGCACTTGCAGCTCAGGAACAGGCTGAGGTCAGCAGATACAAGCAGATGCGATATACAAGGTGGTAGGCAATGCAGAGTCAGAAGACAAGCTGAATTTGTTATCTTGCTGGCAGGTACAATACAAAGTGATGAACTGGAGCAGTGCCAGATAGCAAGCCGAAGTCAAATCAGAAAGTCAAAATCCTATACAAAATTAGGGATAATCTAAAGAGCAGGTCAAGAGTCTTTAATGAGCAATCCAAGGTCACAGGTCAGGTCAAACACACAGTGAGGAGACAGGCCAAAGTCATTAACTTGCTGGCAAACTGGTAAAAAAAAAGGGATAAACTGGAGCAGGGTTAGGTAACAAGCCAAGGTCAGAATCAAAACCAGGAGTCCTTATATGGGTTCAGCTAACTATTGGCTGTTGTTATAGTATTAAATGTGCCATTAGATCCTTAACATTTTTAGTGTTTGTAGCAATCATTGTACTGATTTTTGGTGAGCTTGTTTTGCGTGTCTAAATGTTTGTGTTAGATAGGCATGGTCTGCACAGATATCATAAGGAAATATACCGTGTGGAAAGTGAATGTAAGGCCTAGTACACATTACCAGATGTTCTGCCTATTTTGAAACTTGACTGACAAATGTAATGAAAATTCTGATGAGTATTTGCATCTGGTGGAAGTCCCAAATTGCCTCAGCATGTTAAAAGTTCATGACCGTACAATTGGAAAAACAAGGAACAAGTACAGATGGTTTGGTAGGGAAGCATGGCTTGCATATGTTGCAAATTTGTAGAGTTGCCTCCGAACAAACCACAGGATTTCTGGAATAATGGACCTGATTTATTAAAGCTCTCTAAGATTTGGGAAAATGGACTATCACAGGAGAACCTGGATGATCAAGCAAACCTGGAATTATTTTTTTCAAAAACATATTTGCTAGTTCGCAAACACTTTCAATCCTGGACCAGACCCATTCTAGGTTTGCTGGATAACCCAAGTTCTTCCATGATAGTCGATCTGCTCTAGTCTTGGAGAACTTTAATAAATAGAGTCCAATGATGACAGATGAGACCAAGAGGAGATACTTGGCCGACTTGAACTCCATTGTATACCAATGTATTCTAGAGTCAAATGTGAAGCAATCTATGCCACAACTGGAGCTTGGCCAAAATAGGGTCATGATCAGGACTATGATCCCAAGCACATCAGCAAACTGACAACAGAGTGGCTAAAAAAGCAAAGAATCAAGGTGATGGGACCCTTGCAAAACATATTTGGTACTCCTAAAGCCAAACCTCTCAATAACTCTAAACTGATGACTTTTTTAACTGTATTTTATTTAGATTTTTTTGCTATTTGTTTGTGATGGTTACTTATTATATTAAGGCTCATTATATAAGGATGGTGTGGTTTTGTTTGTATTTGAAATTGTTTTATATGATTTATAGAAGCTAGAATTATGTGGTATATTATTCAAAATATTTTCTTTTAGTATGATAAATATGTTAAAACAAACAGACCCTGGTGGCTCAGAGGATAGTTAGGTAAAGGGTTCATCTAAAACCCAGATTGTGGTACTACTTATGTTAGAGGCTGCCAGGGGTAATATGTGGGGGTAGCAGAACTGGATTTATGCTTTGGAATAAGACCATTGAATAAGTATGTAGTTTCCCTGAATTACCCCAATCCAAGGACAGTTATAGGAGGTCTGTGCTAAGACCAGTGCTAAGGAGGCACCACCATCTTCATCCTTTACTTCTGTCTTATTCTTGTCTTCGTGGCGGTGATGTTAAGGGGAAGAAAAAAGGGAACCGATCTCACTGCGCATGCGTGATATCAGCATCTCTTTCCCTTAGAAGAAAAAATGCCACTTCTACACATGCCCAGGATTGGGGCATGCACAGAAGGAGCACCAGAGCCCCCCGAGATGCATGGCGTAGGTATCCCAGGGGCTCTGCACTCCCATTCAGTCTTGATAACGGCAAAAAAATGGGAGGTGTTCCACTTAAAAAAATAATTGACATTTTGTCTACCCTTTTATGTAAAGTGAAAATGTTCAGTTTAGGTATGCTTTAAGTGGCACTGTTGATTCCTTATGATTACCATTATTATTATTTTTATTGTTATGAATAAATTGTGTTTATAAAGCACCAACATATTATGCAGCCCTATTTGTAATTGTGTATCTAGTAGTACTCATATTAAAATTCTAATGTTGAAGACGTTTCACAGATTTTAAAACAGCTTCATCAGCTTTATGTCTTCAACATTATAAATACAAGTCAAGTAGAATGTGACTAACTACTATAGATGTAGGATTTGTCTTCAATCTATTCCTGTGAGCTACATAAAGTGTTATTCACATTATGGGCAAAATTGCAGAAATTAAGAAATGACTCCCAGAAGAGAAGAAGGCAATGATGTGCAGGGCTGTGCTAAAAGATTGCTTTTTTAAAAAATCTCTTGAAGTAAAAAAAATGTATTTCTTCATGAGCTTCGTGAGCTTTTACCAACTTGATCTTTTTTTGCTTTTACCTGCGTTTTGTTGGAGACATGGTGACTTAGGGGTTATTCTTTATGCTAACGCAACAAAATTCCACAAAAGTTCAGGATAAATGTATACACATATGGCATAGCACGTTTTCCAGCTGCTTAGTCTATAGTACAAAAAGTACCACATCTTTAAATACAAATTTTTAAGAAAACAACATAATTCATTGGGACTTTTAAGGTACATACTCCGGATAAATGTACCATTTGGTTAATAAAGAATAGAAAAAATATATACTTTAATATATAACCAAGAACACAGAAATAGTTAAAAACAGGGACATACAAAGTTCATACTTCGTCTCAATGAACATCCACTTGTTTTCTATTATTTGTAAACCAAATGTTACATTTATCCACAGCATGTGCCTTCCAAGTCCCAATTAATCCGGTTGTTTCCTTCAATAAATGTATACACATATTACATTACAGTCAGAACTCTGTGGCACTTTGCTATACACACAGTGGCCCAGTTTATATGTATAGGACTGGCCATGGCATACCTAGTACATGACAATGTATTGGAGAGAAGGTAAGTAATATACGCTCACCATGATATGTTCCTAGAAAATCATTTTGTGCTTTACAGTCTCCTAACTATTATTTTTTTTCAACAATATATAGACAACAGCAGAATAACAATTAAAGAATTGTTAAATATTCAGATTGCAAATTCTTTGTAAAATTCATACAGTACATCTTGTATTATTCATACAAATGTATGAACTGTCAGTAGTATCAATAAGTAAAAAATCCCAACAATATCACTTTTTATGCTTACAGGTGACACCCAGAAGATGGAGGAATTCTAAACAGATGAATTCCATTGGACTCTCCTTGTAAATAGATTTGACATTATTTAGAAATCTGCTGAGCTCTTTCTTCTTCAAAGCCACATCTACAAAATGCATGGAACAAGAACTGTTTTATTTGGAGTCTATGGTGTGCCAAGAGCAGAAATTAATTGTATATATTATATGTATAACATGTTTTGAATGCAATCTCATTGCATTCAGTTATTTTTTATTTTACTTTTATTTTTGCATCATGTTAAGTAATTAATAAAAAATCTATGTTTAAAAATTATTTGGTGTGAATATGAATATTGGTTTCTTCACCCATTACCAGATTTCAAGGCCTGCAGCAAAAGCCATTTCTTTTTGAAGGGTTAATAAAACACCTCCCGCAACTTTCTCTTAGTTCCCCTGCAAAACCCCACAAACCCCCCTGTTGGTCCTGCTAATATAGTCCACCTAATGTAGCAGCAATAATGCACTGCTCCTAAATTCAAGACAGAGTTATCATTTAGGTCATGCTTTCTTGCAATACAGTAGAAAAAATAAATATTACACGTGGCTTGTGGCTTTCAGTATTGCCATTGCTGATTTAAAAGCCATATAGCGTGTCAATCACCACCTGGCCACACCCAGCCCACTGCTTTTTGGATTGGCAACACTGGCTCTGGTACAAATGAAGGAAAGTTGTTCTCAGTTGGGCAAGGTAAAGAAAGTGTTTTAGTTTGTCTTATGAGGGATCATTGCAGAGATTTTAAGGCAACAGTAAGCTGGTACTTCTATTGAGCATTCTTCACTACTGCCTCTGATTTGGAGTGCCTATAAATGCAGTACTTAAGGCGTACCTAAACTCAGAATTTTCTCTTTACACAAATGGAGACAACTCTGGAAGGTAAATTCTCAATCGCTAATGAATGGGAGCGCAAAGCCTCCTGAGATACCTACGTCACGCATCCCGGGAGGCTCTTGGGTGCTCCTTCTGCACATGCCCGAGATGCTTGGAGCAGCATGCGAAGTGAGATAGGCATGTTTTTTTCCCATCTATGTCACTCGATTTCCCGCCTGTGTCGGGTGGCGTAGGAAGAAGAATCCAGAAGAAGAGCAGAAGTTGGCAGCGCCCGGTGTGCCGGCCTGCAGACGGGACGACGCGGGACCCAATGGAAGAGACCTTTTTTTTTTTTTGAGGGAGGGAGTGTACTTCACTAATTAACTACACAAAACTTTCCACACAGACCTTTTGATTATCACATGTAATATAATAAAATAATAAATAATCCCTTAATATTATTTTTGGGTATTAATACTTTATGATCTATGTAACAATAGGCATGGTTAGAGGCTTGTCTTTTAGAAACACACTTTATGCTAAATGGTGTTACTTTTATCCAAACTTCACCAATGTTAAACTAAATAGATAGTCAATCTTAAAGCTACTTACTTTGCCTAAATGACATGCTCAGTTTTAAACTCTTTCCTTAATACCCAGACACATGTCACAGGTACTTAGGAATCATTTAGGCAAACCAACCCCCTCCCTAACCCCAAATCTCCCTCCAAAACCCAATTCTCCCTCCCACACCCATCCTTGCTGACCATTCCCCCACCCTCCACCTTTTCCCCTAATTATACAACCACACTTTTGGTTGTATAATTAGGGGAATTTTGGGGAAAATGGCTAGATGACAGTTTATTAACAAAACCAATATAAAAAAACATGTATCATGAGATAGGAATAAATTACTTTTAACCACATAAATATATTAATCTCAACATAAATATCTTAACATAACATTACCTTTTAAAATAACATAGCAATGACATACCATTAACATAACATCTACCCCTGAAAACACCCTTCTCAGGCACCGTCCAATTCATATACCTATAAGAGGTCTGTGCCCCTATTTGTTTGTTTCCAGCCGCAATGTCATCTACCGGCTCGAGAAAGCCACTTTACTCGCAGCCTCCTCGCTTCCCTTCCCCCTAAAAGAGAGGTGGGCCCATTACAGTCCACTAGGAGAACCCACACCTGAGATGGCTCTCCTCACTTGGCAAACACAACTCCCAAGGTGCCCCCCGGGGACCCCAACCACCACAACACTTTCTACCCTTACCCACTCACCCTAACCAAAATACAGGGTGAGAGGGTGGGAAGCTCACACCCCTTCCTATCTTACCAATTGCTGCCCACTTCCTTTTTCCTCCCAGCTTTAAAACCTTCCTAACCTCCATCGCTTCATAACTACCCATCCACACCCCTTAAACCCACAACTCAACCTCCTTTCCACCTTAACCCTTTCTCTGCCAGAACTCCTATCTTCTGGTTATGCCGGCCCTCCTGTTAACTTCCTGGTCATCTCCAGCCCTTTCTTTCCAACACCTATACAAAATTCACACCCATTTTCTGAATACATAGTCAAATTGTAACGTATGTCTTATCCCTCCTTACTATAAATCTAACACACCTGACTATGCTTCCCATCTTCCCAGTCCCCATAGATCCATATATCAGCAATTCTTGGTCTTTTAAATTTGGAATTTATTTCAATGTACTTTCACATTTTTTCCCTATCACACCGTGGATGAAGAAGCTGTTTCCGCCTTGATTCTGCAATACAAATACATCTGACATATTATTCTTCTATTGTGTAGTTGTAAACGTTTCTATATTCTACAATAAAATAAGATGCTTTTCTCAGAAAGCCTTCTCTCTCTAAAAGAGCCAAAACAGAACAAAGCTTTCCTTACTAACCTTTCTAACAAGGAATGTGTGACATATGAATAATATATTGTTTAACATTCTACAATATGAAGCAAATATCAGCACCTCTAAACTATAAAAATTATGGTGTCACTGTACAGCAAATTATTCATGCTTTCTTTTAAAATAAAGTACAGTGATACCTCAGTATAAGTCCACTTTGGACCAAGCCCAACCTGGTATAAGTCCTGTATGGACACGAAAAATTTTGCTTGGTATACAACCTTTTTACTAGAACTTGTATGGGTCAAAATGAGTCACAACACTGCGCGCTACCCTTATTTACCTCTCTCGAGACAAAGCCACGACTGCCCACGAGTGTCAGTATGCCAGTTGCTACCATTCAGTGAACAACCCACACTATAACTCTCTGTGAATTACATCTCCTCCTCTCTTCTCAGCACCATCCTAGTAGGCACTCTACTCTTCTCAGCAAGGTAAAGTGAGGTTATATTTTCATTTATTTCATCTAATTGCTTTTGTATTTATGTACTTTAGTTATAAGCAGTGTTTAAATTATTCTATACAACTCCATCAATGTATATTATGCCAATAAAAATAGGATTTTTTCATGGGAATGGATTAATCATTTTCCCTTTATTTCTTATGGGAAAAATTTGTTTGGTATAAATCCTGTTTGGTATAAGTCCAAGGATCTGGAACAGATTAAGGATTTATACCAAGGTACCACTGTACTTTGTACTTAATATGTACTAAAAGTGACATTTAAAAAGAACTTGTACTTACAATTATTTAGGCTGAATGTCGTTTAATTATACAAAAATGTCAAACTTTCAATCAATTTTTTTTTTACATTCTGACTTTTGCCCACAATACCAGACTATGAAGATGAAACCAATGGGCCTGATTTCCTAAAGCTCTCCAAGGCTGGAAAAGATACACTTTCATCAGTGTAGCTGGGCGACACATCAAACCTGGAATGGATATGGTCAAGGATTTAAAACATTGGCTAACAAACAGCGATGAAATCCATCCCAGGTTTGCTGGATCACCCAGCTTCACTGATGAAAGTGCATCCTCTGCAGCCTTGGAGAGCTTTAATAAATCAGGCCCGATGAGTTTTATAGTAGGATAGATCAATAAGAAAGCCAAAGGTTTCATATCTTATGAGAAAGAAAACACTGCTGAATCATGGTTTTGCGGTTGGGGGACGGAATCGGAGCAAGAAATGGTCAAAGGTACAGATAATATAGTGAACCTGCTTGGAGGGAGGCAAAGTGGGATTCGATTGTAGTAGTGGGGGCGCAGAAGCTAATCAGGGGGACACTTGTTACTAAAGACCACCCCTAACAATCATAATCCAATTTGTATACATCCCAGTATTGGCTACCATGGGTTCACAAAGAGCGGGCTCATTAAACATCTAATCAAACACCACTTGGGCCCCCACACTATACAAAAATTACAACTTTAGGACTTTCCACTACATGACCCTGATGTATTGAAGCTAACCTGGAATAGATTTCCTAAAAGTAATTTGCTATTTGTTAGCAAATGTTTTAATTCTGGACCAGATCCACTCCAGGTTTGCTGGATCACCCAGCTTCACTGATGAAAGTGTATTCTCTCTAGCCTTGGAGAGCTTTAATAATTCAGGCCCCATGTGTGAAATGATGTTGTGGCTCTCTGTATGATATTTAAAAATGGGGTTTAATGAAACGAGGAAAGTGGAAAGGGTCTGGGACTACCTAATGCAAATGCAACAAATCATATACTCCTAATATCCTTACCAATGCCAAAAGAAAGGCTTATATGGAGGTCTACAAAGCTGCTTGCTTGCCAAGGGCCCTATATTGCTCTAGTCCATGTCTGTGCACCATAAATACGTAAAGATTGGTGTACTGTCTCTAGAAGTAACAGAAAACCATCTTTCTACACAATACTTTATTTCAATGCATGGGGAACATACCCTAAGACTTAAATTGAAATAATAATACTAATCAAAATCTTGATTTGTTCATTTAAATGGACATTTGTGGGGTTTTAAAATATACCATACATTAATATACCCTGTTTAATACATCCTGACTCTTATACTGTGTGAGGGTTTATTAGCATGTATTCTACTTTACATCAGGTTAGTGTTTAACTCCTACTTAGATTCAGAGTTATTGTTAGTGTGTGGGAAAGATCATAATCATTCAAATGTTTCTCCTGCTATATTCTAGGAAATAAAAGTTCTAAGCTTCAGCTGCCTGACCATCAACAAGCAGAAGACTGAAAACCCTGAAAAGCATCTCTAAGGCTACGTACACATGCCAGATTCTCCTCCGATAATTGTCTCAGGGCTTGTCTGGGATGAGAATCTGACGTGTGTGCAGCGGCAATCCAATGTAGTTCATGGATCGTGGTGGATCCACGAATGACCGAAGATGAACGACTGCAATGGAAGTGCAGCGGGGTGCGGCTCCATCGTTGTCCCCCCTCCCCTCTCAATAGAGCAGAACGGTGCTGTGTGTACAGAGCTCTTTCATTCATCTTTCAGTCTTTTGTCATTGGAAAGCATTGTGAAAGTTTCTTTCCAACTACAAAAAATCTAACGTGTCCATAGCCTAACAATCAGCAATTGTATAAAATAGTCAGAAGGGGCATCCCAACCCGTTATTCTATTAAAATAAAAAGTCTAAATAGTGGTTGGACAAATATACTGGCATAGCAGAAAACCTATTTAACCTACATTTTATTTGAGCAGAGACATCACAGTTTGAGGGTTATTAAGGTTTCGCTAATAGACAGACACAACTGATGAGAAACCTAACCGATTGTTTTAGTGCATGGTCTCATTTGATGAGAGATACTTAAAATGTCAAGTGCAAAGAGGAAAACTAATAATAAATCTGCTTTGCAGACATACACTCCCTACTATGACAAATGAAAATGAAGATGAAGTGTGCATAGCACCCTTCTTTAGGGAGACAATGGAGTGAGGACAAGAAAGCGACACCCCACTGCACTTTCCTCCATAAGAGTGAACAGTGGTCTCTCCCGATTGGTCATTTATCAATGCGCTGTACATTGCTTTTGAACTTTTTTAAGAACATTATATTCTTGATGTTTTTTGCCTTACTTTATATAAAATGTTATTATATAGTTGACCTTTACACTTAGATTCCCAAATGACTACTGCAAAATGTTATTGGGACATCTAGGGGAGAAAACTTTTACTTTATTGTCATTTTGTCATGTAATGATTAAATAAATTGTTACTTGTGAAAGCAATAGCACTGCTGTTCATTGTACTTTTTTTTTGTTTTTCTTATCATCTTTTGAAAACCAAAAAAAAATATTGCTTTCTAGAAAGTTCATAGCTCTGAGTGCCAGGGTTTATGATTAAAGGGATTGTCATCAGATTATTGGTTTTAACATAGATTTTGGAATACAATTGATTAAATAAACGCAAAAATAAGTATAGAAACAACTTTTCATGGCAACTTAAACATTTTTCACTGAGGAAGAAATGGAGAATGCCATTCTGCCATTCTCTATATCTTCAGCATTTCTGCTTTTTATCCAGAATAACCCAATGATCAGGACCCTTTTAATAAGGTTGCTTTCCTGAGCCAACAACTGGGATACTCCCATACCCTACTACTCCATGATCTGAACTTGTTAGGATCTCCAAAGCATCTCTACGAAAACCCCCATAACTTAGAACTTTTTTAATTCAGTCTCTACCTTCCCCTGAGGAAGCCTTACGGAAAAATACATTGGGCGAAAGGGACAACCAAATGTTTTGGATAAGGTATTCTTAGATTTAATTGTACCACACCTAATATAGGATCCATTCTTTACTCATATTCACATGCTGATTGTTAGCTCAGTAGAGCTCTGTCTAGATTAGGATGCTAAAACGTTTCTTCAGTAAAAAGAATATAATTTGCCAAAAAAGCCATTCCTATTTTTATTTTGCTCCTATTTGCTCATACACATTTAAGGCTAGGAAAGGAAAAGGTCCACCCTGGGGTTTCCCTACCTTCCGATTATTACAATTAATTATGTATTTTCATATGTACACATTATTTAATGTGTAAAAGGCTTTATTGTGTAAATAAAAATGGCTGCTGAATGCTGCCATCTGGGATGTGATATCCACAGCCCCAGCAGAGCAGAGCTGTAACATTTTGTGATAAATTCCTTTTTGTCCACTTGTGACATTGTGTTACATAAAGCATATATCGGGAAGTGAAGTGAAGAGCCAAGGAGTTGGGCCAATGGATACAGCAATACAACACTCTAAATGGAGGAGAACAAGTGCATAAAGAGAGAATTGAAAAAATGTTTGAAACAGTTCAAAATAGTGCATTTGTGTACTTTTATCTGACTTTTGTTTAAGTTGGTGATAGGGTCTCTTTAGTTAGGCTGCAAGCTGGACCAGATACATTTTAATGTAATTTCTACAGTATGAGGCTGCCATCTGGTGCTCAATCAAGTAACTGTTTTTCAGCTCTATACAGTACAAACAAAAACACCATAATAAAAACATTAAAACACAGTAATGGTATGATGCCCTACCGCGAGAGTGCAACGGTTGGAGGTACAGCAGAATAACATGCCTAGCAAATTCCAAACTTCAAACCCAGGAATTATAAGACAGTATCACACTGTGGGCATGGAAGACCCTGTGTGACACTAAATTACTTCATTAAAATGACTATCTTATTAACTTTCATTATTCAACTTATTAACTATGAGCTCTTTTCAGCACAAGGAAAACTTATGGCGCTTTAGCGTTGGCTTTCTTGGAAAATGACACCACTCGTTCCTGTCATTAAGATGCATAATCCATCATAGCTAGTTTTCTGGGAAGATCAGGAACAAAGTGTTGTCGGTGTGTCGGTGACCTGCTGTAGGTAGTTCAGATACAAGCGGTAGAGCAACGTCATTTGCTGAAAATATTGAGGTATATTTAACCAGGAAATTCTTTAGAATTTCTGGTAAGCTGAGTATTACCTGGCAAAAAAGAAAATTTTTTCAATCACTAATACTAAGGTGCTGTGCCCAGAATTACACTATAACCACTTTGGCCCTTTCTCATGACACACCCAGACAGGGATTAATACAGAGGTCGTGGAGAAAATTTGGTGGTCCTCGGCTCTGGTCAGTGTGCCCCCGAGCCGGGTCAGGAGAAGGACTCCGCTGGGAGGGCACATCGGCAAGAGACGCGGACCATGTCCCCTATAGGGATCGCAGGCTCAGGGAAGTGAGCAGGTTCTATGTCTGGACACAACCCACCCACTCTCCCATTGCAGGCTCAGACCAGGGATGGGAGAGTGGGTAGGTTCTGGCATAATGATGTCACTATGGGGGAAGTTTCTTCCCCTTTGAGGAACACATAGCTCCCTGCACATGCACGGTCTGTAAATTTAGTGGTCCGTGGGTCCGAAAAGGTTGGCAATCTCTGGATTACAGTGTCTATTTTTTGTTATACTGACAGACTCCTACTTGGTGCATGTATTATATAATATATGCATACAGTTTTAGGTGCATTTAGAAAATCTCAAAGATAAAGGCCTAAAAGTATATAAAATATTTCCTGTTTTATCTTGCATAGTAACTGCTCTAGTTTTTCAAAATGAAATTTTAAGTGCAAGTCACCAATTTAAAGCATATCTACAGATAATTAATGTATTGCAGCTTACTCATCCTTAGCTGTAGAAGCTGAATCTCTTTTTTTGCACTTTTTATCCCTTTATGGCCACACGGAATCCATGAGAGAAGCCATGGTTGTCACATAGTTGGGCTAGGTAAAGCATTTTTACATTTTATGAGCAAACTCATATCACATTGAAACTTATTTAAAAACCCAATTCACCACATTTTTAACACTAAATTATAAAAGTCACTGTTGTAAATTGCCAATCTGCAGCTCCATTTAATAGAATAAATTAGGGAATTATCCACCCCAAAAGCCATAATTGTAGTGGCAGCAGCTTCTAGAGGCCATCTACAAATTACCATCAGAGTCCAAAAGAAAAAATATGCAAAATAAGGTCTGAAGGAGCGTTGAAGGGGTTAGACCCCTTGTCAAGACTTTATTGCTATGTCCATGCTGGAGAGATTTATACTGCTGTTGGTGTCCATTGACACTGGAAAAGAAAGTGAGGGTAAACTTAAAATTTTCAACTTGTCATCAGAACCAGAGGCAGGGGTACTGTTCCTGGGACAGCAAATTAAGGGAAATACCCTATACCTTGGAAGCCTTTCTCTAGCTTCTTTTTACATTGAATACCCAATCATGTGTGGATGTTTTTTAGGGTAATTGAAGTGAATATTCAAATTCACATTAGGTATACACATAAGTATATTAACCCCTAAGAAGTGAGATGAAAGAACAGAGTGGTAGATAGAACATCTGATTCATGGTCTATATGTGCTTGCTCACTGCACTAAATTTCATTACTTCCCAGCTATTGATTCAGCCAGTGTAAGGGTGACCATATGACACCAAATATAGGAAGAACAGGGGATGCCAGGTTACATTTCCAGCATTCAACGTGTTACTTCCCCCACCTCCTAGATTGTAAGCTCTTCGGGGCAGTGTCCTTTCTTCCTGTGTCACTGTATCTGTCTGTCATTTGCAACCTCTATTTATTGTACAGTACTGCGTAATATGTTGGCACTATATAAATACTGTTTAATAATAATATTTATAATTATTCCAACATTAGAGTAGAAATCATGGGTGTACATGAGAAGGTGGGACTTGTGGTTAAAAGAATAATAATTAACATGTTATCAGGAAATCAGAAGGCAGAAGAGGTCAGAGCTGTCTAAGTAAGCAAACAGCTACAACACAGCACAGCAACCTAATAGGATCCTAAATTTAAAGAATAATTTCAATAATGCACTCATTTATACATGTCTACCCGATTGACCCAAGGATTTTGCCTTGTTGGACTGAAGTTGTGGTTGGGCTTTAGGTTCTTTCCATCTATAGGTTTCAATATATCCATAGTGCATATCTATATGAATTTATCAATTATCACTGCAATATCAGGAATGATTTCTGGAACTGTGCTGGAAGAAACAGGCTCAGTTTGCTGTAGACCCGATTATTCAGCTATTTGAGTTGTGCAATGTATAGCAGGAGTCTACAGAAGATAGATGAAGCATACTCTCTAGGTATGTTAAAAATTTGTATTGCTCAGCAATTCTAAAAGCTAAATATAATATTTAACCAGATCATTTTAGAAGACAGTAATGTAATTTACAGTATTTGTAAGGGGAAAAACTTTTTTTTATTCCTATAATTTTGCTGTTCTATACTGTATAAAAACATGTTTTATTATTCATAGACTGATGACTGATGACACAACCACACTACTTAAAGATAATTGGGTACTCAGTCAGCCCAAGACCCAAAAAGGCACATACTAAAAGCCCCTGACCCATTACCGATCAATGAAACCTAAGGATAGAGACCAAAGGCAAATCCCCATACATATCATATATATATACAATAAAATGCAGGTGTAGCCAATGGAGAAACAGGCTCCAAGGGGGAAGGGGGTAGCCCATTTCTTTACCCTTAAACGGAAGACACCCTGCTGCCCCAGCACCCTGCTGCCCCAGCTGCCCCATGGTAGCTGCTGATTTTCTGGTCCAAGCAAGAATCGTGCAGGAATGAATTACAGTAATACTACATATTTTTTACAGGGTCATTTTACGTGCACATAGACAGCCATGGTATTTGTACGGTAGGATAACCTACCCGTTAAAAAGAAGTTTCATATGCTAAATATGTGTATTAGTTAAAATATTTGTGAATTAGAATAAGTCTAGATAGATATGCATTTTTTCATATATAGCTGTAAATTTATGAACATAAACAAATACTTTTTGTTTCCTTACTAATGCTGCTGACTGTTTGGGAATTCTCTTCTGTGCACTTAACGTTACTTCTACCACACATTACCCTTGTTAGTTTATAATGAGCTTAAGTGCTGCCAGTTTATTGTTGGTTTTTTAGCATTTATAAGTTGTATTTATGCCTTTACACAATGTAAAATGCAAAATGAATGCACCGGGTAAAGTGCTGGGCATGCCTCAAAATTCTAATAATGACTTTGAAAATGTCTAGGTAGGAGGGAATGGCGGACATAGCCAATAGTAGATCCCCCCTACAGAAGTCCCTAAGCACTTACTTTGCCAAAGCTTACTGGAAATTTATGTATATGGATACTCATGTAGATGCAATTTGATAGATTTTGCTGGATATTACCATATTTATCAAAAAATCTGTACCTATTGCAATACAGATACAATTACTAGGATACTGAGAATACATTTCTACTGAAAGCACAGTTCTCTGTCATTTGATGTGCATACTCCCTAAACACTAACCATATCAGACATCCTTGTAGGCTGGATGAGCTAATTTTCCAATGATCATCATCTGCATACTGTATACAGTCATGTGAAAGTACACTCAATAGAAATTGTTGACTTGTTCAACATATTTGAACAAGCAAACGTTACATTTTCATTCATCTGTGCCTGTAGATAAAGGTAATATACTTGAATAAAAAATTGCCTTCTAAATCATATATTCAACACATTATTAATAGATCTTATAACGTACTATGGAATAAGTAGGCATACCCTTGGCCCTCAGAAACTAGCATTGGTCCCCTATTCATAACGCTTTATTGCAAACCAGTCTCTGACATCAACTTGGCTCAATTTCTAATTGCTCTAATTGCTGCAAAAATTCCTGCTAGTTTACAATGTTTGTAGGTTTTCATGTATTTGTAGGTTTCTGTGTATCAACGCCCCCACAAGAACACAATTGTACAATAATTCAATTCTTTTTGATGTACGATAACCACCTGGGTGCTGGTTCCGGCTGCTACTTGACGTCATCTCAATGTGAATAGCTAAGCTTTACATAGTTTGAAAAGGTAATAAATGATGTGTTTAGCTCTTTGTGTTTAGCTCATTCTTGTTTGTCATGCAAACACAAGAAAACCGACTAAGAAACAAAGTTAAACAGCTGTAAATGAATGTGAATGGGAAGCTGTTATTTCAACACAATAAAAAACTAAGTGCAATGCAAGTTGATAAAAACTTCTCATTATTAAAATTTCAAAACCAAATTGTTAAATAGGTGTGTGAAAAATTCCATTCAAAGTTTCAGTCTATGGTTAAAGCCCAAAGGTGGTATTTCCAAGTATTGTAAGTGCAGAACATTCTGTTTGTTTTATATTGATTCTGGTCACCTTTATTTGAATAACTTAATTTAAAGCATATGTAATACATTGCAGCTTACCCATCCATAGCTGTAGAAGCTGAATCTCTTTTTTTGCACTTTTTATCTCCGTCACATAGGTGGGCTAAGTACATTTTATGAGCAAACAGATATCACATTGAAACTTATTTAAAAACCCTATTCACCACATTTATAACACTAAATTATAAAAGTCACTGTTGTAATTTGCCAATCTGCAGTTCCATTTATTAGAATAAATTAGAGAATTATTCACCCCAAAACCATAAATGTAGTGGTAGCAGCTTCTGGAGGTCATCTAGAAATGGCTATCAGAGTGGCAATCAAAGTGTTCACAAACTCTACTGATCTACATTGTGGCCCATGGTGTTCACTGCTGTCTGAAAAATGCCATTATAAATAGTCTCCTCAGTGTTAGGGCTTTAACAAAACTTGTTCCTGTACTTATATGTGTACACGGGTCAGGCACATTTGTTTATTACATTTACAAGCATTGTTTCCTGCCTAATAGGGTATTGTTTCACCTTTCAACTCTCTTAATGCATGTATACGGGTCAACTGTGACTTGATTGTCAACTTCTTCTGAACTTATCTCAGAAGTTTCTAAAATAGAACCTGTTGTAGTTTTGTCAGCTTTTTAGTTCCGTGAGGACTTACCTTCACTTTATTTTGTCTCAACACACAAAAAAAGCAACAAGAATCTTTGCAACAGGGAGATAAAAGAGCAACATAGGCAATTATTACCATAGAAAAGAAGAGTTAGCATAGCTGTCTGCTGTCTTTGTCCCTGTTGTTGCATCATGTTGGGTCATTGGAACAGGAAATGGTGGTAAATCAACTCCGAGAAAATGGTCTTGTATTGAGAGTCCACTGCTCCAATTCATCCACCATTCCTTTACACTTCTGCTGGGTGCATAGACCAGAAAGGGGAATCTCTCCACCCCCATCGTGTATTAAAGTGCAGCAATAAATCCATCATTGTTAAGGCTTTATTAGTCATCAGATTTCAGAGTCCCACCTGGGACTTTTCTAATGTGTGTTCTACCCAGAACCTTCCCTAATCTTAGAGATTCAACAAATTAACACTTTTAAGCGAAATGTGCCAGTGGAGGAGGTCCCAGCCGAGAATATAATCGAGGCTTTTGATCTTTTATTTGGACAAACAGTCAAACTGAAGCTTCACTAAAGCTAGAGCTGATGTTTTGCTTTCAACTACTGCTGGAGGACTATTTAAAAATAATGATAAGAATTTGCCTGGAGTGGCAATGAAGCAAATTATATTTTCCTGATATCACGTAGAAGAGATGTCACTTAGAAATTTGCATAAAAATAAAATAATCTTTATATGGAACAGTGATTAAGAAAAAATATAAACACAATGTTAAAAATTTATTTTAGGTTATGTTGTATTATTACTTTAAAATACACACTTTGTGTAATTGCATTGGGGAAAAAGGAAGAACTCATTAAACAAAAGTAAAAACTTTGTAAAAATGTTTAAAAGGAACAGAAAACCAGCTCTCCTACATTGTCACAGTGCTTGTATTACATGTAGTATACTGAGGAGGGCTTACGTTGGTTAAAGGACAACAAAGTGAAAGAATTTTCAGCAGTAACCACAAAGCTGGTACTTAAGCAGTGAACTATTAGAGAACAAAAGGAAATCCAGCTCTGCGGATGTCAGGTAGCACATCTCGTTAAATTATACGTATTACTAAATTCTGGCCTAAATCCAGAAGGTGTGTCATACAACATTCTATTGTGAGGCTGTGTCGTAATCCATCATATAGGTGTGTCCCATACACTTTATAAATACCGCTCATTTACAACTAGCAACACATGTGACAAACACAGCAAGTGGAGACATCTGAAGAGGAAATCTCTGTCCTAAACATAAGGTAGGCATTCATTTTATAGAGCTTATACAAACTTTCATTTTTTAAACAAAACTTCTGGTGCATGCTGATTGTAAATAAGAAATTATAATATAATATAATAGGGCCATTAGATGAGCAATATTAAGCAATTTCAAGAGATCAGATGTCTCTTTTTTACCCTAAATGCAAAATGATGACAAGTGCAGTAGGAAAATACTATACCAGTAATTTTCTTCTGCCAAACAGTGACTCTAGAGCAAGCATTTTCAACTGGGGTTCTGTGGAGCCCCAGGGTACCTCCAAAAATCTTTGGATCTAGGTGTTCCTCTAACTGTGGCTGACCTACGTCCGACTTGATGATACCTAATAGTTCTGGGGCCAACACCATTGGGTAGAGCCAGTCGCATGAATCTAATGATGCTTTATTTGTTTATGAAGGTGTTCTTCTGCCACCAATGTAGGGGCAGGCATCCTTTCCACTGGCCACCATTTTAAGATGCTTTTTTCCCACTGGTTTCAGTAAACTGGTAGGGGCTCCTGAGACCTGAAATTTTAGGTAACAAGGCTGCTGTAGAGAATCCATGTAATTATATGACAGACAATTGCATATAGGAAAGTAGGCACTACTACAAAAGGCAGTATAAAGAGGAATCCATGTTCGTTCCTGATGTAGTGGTGCCTTCTGTCTTGTGTGCCTTTACATGTCATTGGAATTAATGCTGGTGTCTGACATTATGGCGCTTATCTATTACTTTGCTTTTGCCAGTTTTAGAAATGCACTCCATTGCCTAAGCTATTACTGCTTACTATCTAGTATACCTTTGCCCATCATATAACTGCTACTGACGTGTTTTTTGGACTGTGGCTGTAAGCCAAAATCACAAAGGGAAACCTTTGCAAATTAAGAAAGAATAAAACTTAGCCTTAGTGAAGTGACAAATTTCAGTACTTGGAGTATTCACAAGATCTGTATGTGGTTCCATTGTAATCTTGTTTCCTTTTAACGTTTACTCACTCCAGGAACACAGATAAGTCAGCATGAGGTTAAAGAAGATTGCTCTACTGGGTGTGACCATTATGCTGCTGACCCAGATTCTCACAGCAGATGCAAATAAGCAGAGAGAAGGCAAAAAGGACAGAGAAAAAGGTGCAAACCAGAAGCAAAAGGGGGATAAAGAGGAGGTGAAGAAAGAATCTCCTGCCAGTCCAGCAGGGAAAGGAAAAGGCTCCAAAGGGGGGAAAGGTTCTCTTCAAGGGAAATTTGTTAGCAAAGAGAAAGCGGATTGTGTTTGGTCTGTGTCTGGCACTGAGACTGTGGCTTTAAAAATTGACTGCACTAAAGGGAATACTAAAATATCTTGCACCTTTGGTGGGAATCCTTCAGCATGTCAAAAGTATGCTGAGAATGAAAAGTCCTACTGGAAACAAATCACTAGGGCACTAAGAAAGCAGAAGAACATTTGCCAGGACCAAAAAGCTGTGCTAAAATCTAAGGAATGCAAAAAAGGACCACCAGAGGCGCACTTGAGTTACATCATTCCCAGTGTGCCAACAGCTGTACCCGAGCATCATAACCATAGACAACCTACACCAACACCCAAGGCTGACACAAAAACAGAAAATGACTGTGTGGAAGATCCAGATGTGCTTGAAAGGCAAAGAATGGCCAAAGAGTATTGTGGAGACTCATGGCATTCATTGTGTACTTTCTTATTCTCAGTGGTACAGGGAAAAACTTGTTAATCCCCCTTGTATTGTGTAAATTTTTTGTATCTTATTTTATTAATGCTATATGTATTTAAAATTCATCCTGATGGCTTCCAAACAATTATGTTACACATTCTCAGCAAACTCAACTCTCGTTCTGAGGTCCTCACTCTCTATTCATAATGCATCTACAATGAAGGTCTATCACTGGATGAAATGCGTTAGAGGAGACATTGAGCTTTGTTGTAAAGAACAATAAAGTTTTTTTTACAGAAATTTTAATCTTATCCGTAGTGTAGCCTCTAAATTTCTTTTTTATAGTGTGCTTGCGAGAGAGATGACCCTATCATTAGGCTTTATCTAAGCTACTATTAATACCAACAACAATACTAAGAATACCAACAATTATATCAACTAAGAATGCCAACAATACCAACAAGAATAGCAACTAATAATACCAGCTGTGTAGAGTTTTGTAGAAGTTGGCTAGTTGAATCAGCCAGGGGGACCATATTGGCTGGATTTAGTTTTTAGCATACTTCTACCTTGGGATCTGATTCTCATTCTGCATTCCCCATAATATAAAACACAATAATACAACAAGGAGATAGGAGGAAACTCAAATTGATATGTCTTGCCACCAATGTCCCTAAAACATAAAATAATCAAGCAAGTTCTTGAAGTCACCAAGGATAGAATGACTGTGTATTTATCTACAAACAGCTGGTGCCTTGGTAAAACAAATGTAGTCATCGCATAACTAAGGAAATTGCTACTTCTGCTTCCAAAATTGTGACTTTTATTAAAAGGTCTATTACCAAATAGTACAATATATTTTTTGTTTGTTGGCTCCTAAAGAAAGAATGCCTTTGTAACATTCAAACTGATTTGTCAGTACTATGTACTTTATACTATTATCTGTTACTTTTTTCCAATATTATTTTTTGTATATATAATGACTGCTTTTTATTTCATGTTCATTAAGTCCAGAACTTGACCTTTATTATTCTTCTGAGCCCATAATCACTCATTATTGCTTTCAGTAAAATTAGACATCCTTATTAGTTGGCTTTTAGATATTAGTCATTTATGTGTAATTAATTATTTTCTAAGAAATGTGTGAATGACCTGAAAAATATATAAATCTAATATAATGTATAGCCTATTTTGGTTACATCTGGTAAACTACACTTTACAAAGTTTTCAATAAAGAAAACCTGATACAGTGGAGAATTGAGTATGTCAGTGTTGCCATTAATCTATAGCAGCCAGGGGGAATCCTTGACTGTGTGTGCATTGTAAATTGTCACAGGGTTAGAGGCTGAGGCATGGGACTTATCTATTGCAGACATTTGTGCAAACAGCCTCCTGACTGCACAAACACGTGGCCTTGGGATCTATGAGATGGTATTTCTGTCCAGGAAACAGAAACAGACCCTTTGTAATACCTGAAGAAAGTGGCACCATTCTTCTGGAAAGAAGACTAGACAAAAACAATGTCATGAGGTATACTGTGATTTCTAGTGCAAATATTAGGCACATAATACAAAGTATGGGGAGATTTAAAATGCCTTTTCATAGAATAATACATTATTCAAGGGACAGTTTTCTGTTACAGGAAATTTAAAAAACTATAAATACTGTAATAAGTTCTACTTAAGTTCTTACTACGGGAGAACAGAATGAAAGTTGGGTTGTATCAAGTTGGAGTAAGAAATCAGATTTAGACATTTGGATTTTTTTTAGAAACGGTTTCCTTAGTCAGTTTTAGGAACCTTGGCCTGCATTGGGGGCAGTCTAATCCTTTTTTTTGTTTGTGCTGTTAGTGGTTGTGGTGCTGTGTGGTTGTTGGTAGGCCAATATGTTTACACCCACAATATGAGAAAACTGTCAACCACCTGTGCTCACCAGATCCCAGTCCCCCAACCTAACCCCACACTCTTCACCTATAGAAAGCCCCTGCTTCTCCTTGGGAGGCTAGTTGCACTGCCCACGCGCATGGTTACTCCCAGGACTTCTGTGTGCAAAGGAAAGCATCTGGGAAGGGACTTACAGAAGACCAGGAGCCTACAGATAGTCCTACGGAGAGTCCAGGGGAGGCAAATTCAGAAAACAGAGGCAAAGGTCATACACAGGTAATCCACCTGCCAAACAAAGTATCCAAGAGTAAACTCAAAGAAGATTCATAGTCATAGCCAAAGGCTAGATAGGCGCCTCCTATAAGATTTTAATGCAACAATGGAAAAAGACCTGTGTAAAATGGAGTTGAACTGGAACTAATTGTTGTGATTTCACTTGGTTGTCACAATATAAGGGAACAGATGAATTTTCACACAACAGTGTCCTAACTGTCCTTATAGTGTCATCAAAACATAAGGGAAAAAAATACATCTTTGTTAGCCATGCATCATCTTTTATAGAAGGCTGCACTGACATAATTCCTGGCATGTGCCACAACCCTATGTGAAAGAGATAGTCAGACATGCTAATGCAGTGGCCTGCTGTTGGATGATTCCAAGTATGGGCATATTTGTCTGTATGTGGGTTGCACAAACTCTGTATGTGAGCTTGAAGAGTAGAATAGCTCCAATCCAAGTCAATATCGACTCTGATCAGAACAATTCACCCATCACTACTCAGCACATATAAGAGTTTTATTTTAGTCAGGTGGTTATGAAATATTAGAAATATAGATACATATTTAGTCTTTAAATGAAGAGCCAGCACGCAAACCATTCTGCTTCCTTTCTTTGTCCTTCATAAATTTCCCATTGCCTGTTTAAAGAAAACCTCCAATTTCAAAGCTCAATGGCGCAAGCTGAAATTTATACACAGGCTTCAGTATATGTGTCAAAGCAGGGATTCATGTTTCTTCTCCCCTCCCTCCTTTATTTATTAAAACATATATTTGCATGAGTTGTGGTTATTTCAAATCTTCAATTAGGTGCTCTGAGATGTTTTCTAATAGTCTTACAACTAAGGCTAGGATATACCAAATTCTTTGGTCCCTTGAGGACAGATAAAAACATTTGACATATTTCTTCATTAATATTGACCAATAACTGATAGCTCAATTTAAATTTTGTTTTGTCATGCAGAATGTTAGCATGGTTCAGCAAACTCAGTATACACAATATGTTCAGTTTGCAATATTCCTCATATACAAGGATATACATGACTTTATCTAATGACTACAAAACAAATAAAATTGGCTAATGACTGAAAGCATACCTATGCGTGCAATGCACATGTTTCCATACTATGGACATTTGCATACTTTAAACAAGCAAACAAATCAACTTTTCAAGCCATCCTTGACCTCTCTAGCTGCTTTTCATTTGAAGTTACTCATTCTCAAAGATCACAATACAGACTCAAGACTTTGGGTTTCAGTTTAAAAACAAGTGTTTGTTAGAGGACAGACAGGCAGAAAGGCTCAAGATCTGCTAAAACTATGTTGTGAACTTTGAAAATTGAAGAGTAGTTTCAGGAAAGAACAACTGTCCTTGCACTGGGGCTATCCTACTTAATGGTTAAATGCTCACTTTTGTCTAGAACAGTGTTTCTTGAACTTTTTAACATTGGTGGACCCTTTAAAAAACTTTCAGGTCTTCTGGGCACCCCTGGTATAATTATCAGGTCAACATGATGCAATTTATTAGCGTGGTGGTGCCTGAGAAGAATACCTCTTTTATTGCTGGCCAGTGGGAAGGATATTACTTATCACAGATCCAAAAACAGCCAAATTATCATTGGTGTCAGTTGAACTAATCTGATTATTTGCTCATTGCTCAAGGAACCACTAGCAAACCCTTTGGAGGAACCCTGGTAGAGAAACAATGATCTAGAAGGATTGTAATAGGCAGTTTTACTTACCTTACTTAATGCAGCACTTTAATGCTTTAAAATGCATTGTGTAAATCTAACCCAATAGATCTGGCCTAGACAGGAATAGGTATACCTTTTCTATATAGTGATATACAGTGATTGCCACCAATACTGTACATCAGGTGAAAAAATCTGCAACAGAATGTTGTGATACCTAAATTGGAATGATTGCAACAAAACATTCTTAATAGGTACAAAAAGATTAACAAAAGAAACTAAACTAGTTGAAACTCATATGAATTAGGCTTTATACACATTTACTAGAAGTTCTTGCCTTCTGATAGATGGATTGTAAGATAATTTCCAGCTTTCTGTAATTGTTTGCTTCTAGCAATATTGTATTTTCAATTACAGGAACTACTTTACTAATAAAAAGTGATAAAAACATAGAGTAAATGTAACCAAACATACAGTAAATGATCAATTTTAGGTATGTGACCTTTGACGTTCGCAAATGAGTGACCTTAAGTGGATAAGACAGGCTTACCTTAAATGACAGGACAATATTTAGACTGGCATGGTGTGAGGCAAACAATGTAAGGAAAATGATATGTCTCCTTGGTATAATAAATACAAAAAATACATAAAAAAGCAAAGAGCAGTGTTTATAGCAACCAAACTATATTCTATTTTGTACTGTTCTGGTTTCCGTAATGTAAACTGTAACCAATTGCCTTTCTGCTTGTATTGTGTATTGAATAAGGTCACAAAAAAGACTAACGTTTACACATACAAAACCCCATGTTCAGGCTGTACTTATTTGTAGCTGTGCACCTATCCACAGAGCCAGCACCTCTTGTGCCTTTTAGTTGCCTGTTAACAGTTTAAGGTTCTACAATCGCTCACCACCTACTTTCTGAGACTACAAATTCTCCCCCCTCATATGGACACTCTACTTTATTGCAGGAATGTTGGCAAATTCTTTCTGGTATATATTGTTCTTTTTACCTTGGATTTCACATCATCACATCTGATTGACTCTCCTACCTGTTTCAGTCAGGGTGAGAGGAAATAAGATGCAGTGCAGAGTGCAAGCACATTTGAACCCCCAGCTGGCATTATTTCCACCACCTTGCTTCTATACATTATTTACCTCTCAACCTGTTTACTATTAAAATGTGTTCAGTTTTGGGTTTAGTTGGCCTTTCATAAAAATAAGGGTTTCTAAGGGGAAACGTTCCAACGTAAATCAGCAGATTCAGTTTGACAGTTTACTGGAGAAGTTGGTGCTCCTGATACAATGATGCGGACAACAGAGCTCTGAGAAAGATATTGGAATCCTGGGGGCAACTGTATGCTGGGATGGTGCAACTAGCCTCCCGAGGCTGAGCAGGGGCTTGTTATAGGCAGAGTGTGGCATTAGATTGGGGGACTGGTGTCTGGCAAGCACTGGTGCTGGACCAGGGTGTTACTGCAGCAGAAGATAAGGAATGTTTTGTATGGGAGAAGTCAGTATTTGTAGTATACATGGTTTAGATCAAGGGTGTCAAACTCAAAAACACAGTGGGCCAAAATTATTTTGGACAAGGTCACGGGCCAACCTTGATCTTTATTGAAAAAATATCTACAATTGAGGAAGTTCGCTAATGAATGTCAACAAAGGAGGGGGCACTTATGGGTCCTAATTGACGCCCCAGCAGAGCATTCTGAGATTTGTAGTATTAGTCTATTGGCGGGCCAGCTCTAGTAGACATTTGGTATTTTCTCGCGGGTCAAATATATTACAATGCGGGTCAAATTTGGCCTGTGGGCCTGAGTTTGACATCCCTGGTTTAGTTGGTGGTTAAGTCTCTATGTAAAGCGCCCCATATGTGCAGGTGGCTGAGGCAATCTCTTAATTGACAAAGCCATTGGCCTCAGAAGTAAGTCTGTCTAATAATTTTAAACCCAATAGTGTCAATGGAATGGTTGTTAGAGACATGAGAAAGTAAGTAAAACAATGCCATTTCAGATAGGCAGGCATTAATCAATCTGGAAAGAAACTCATTAATCAATTTTCCCATTATAGGGGCTCTGTGGCCAAACATACGAAAATACCTGTGTATACAGGTAGAGACAAAGTGTAGAAATTCAAGTGTAGAAACAAAGTCCCAAACTGCAAGGCTAGAGGATAAAAGCAGGGGGAACATTTGTTAATTCATATGAAGCTTCTCATTCTGTTCAGCAGGATTTAGCTGTAAATTTGCCAGCTTTGCCCTGCAAACTGCAGTGCACAGCAGGGTGATGCCAGGTAAGAGGAAGCTTCTGCCCCAGCAGATACCCTCCCCTCCCAGTACCCAAGGTGGATGCCTCTACTGCCTTGGCCCAGCCCTACTGTCAGACAAATCTCCAAATGTCTGGCAAAAATCTTCAAATGACCTCGGTCACATAAATCTTCCAACTTCATTGAAGAATTTCAGAATTATATTACATTGCTTTGGATTGCTAACCAGTCAAAAGTATTTTGTTAAAATGAAATGTACATTATTGCATATATAGGGGCCCAGATTATGTTAATATAAACCCCTAGTTTCTAAGCATTTCATAAATATGCTTTAATATCTAATATTATTTATTGATGATGCTAGACGCATTGATTTTACATTTTCCCTGACCCCAGAACTTGATGCTGTGTTTAGAAATCACTAAGTAATCATTGCAAGTTACACTTCATTGTTCTTCAGTGTATGAGTACAATCATTGGAATTTTTTACTACTGTCTCCAATAATTATTGCACGCAACATTTGTACTCACTGTTTGCTCTTTGAGCACTCATCTTTGAAATATAATTCTGTAGAACAGTCAGGAATGAATTCCTAAAAAGACTGTAACCAAGCAGAATTTACTTTGAGCATCAATGCACATTTTCTTGGCAGGAGCTCTTACTCAACATTGTTTAATATATTTATGCTGGAAAAATGGCAATTGTGTAAAAGCTGGTTTATCCTTGTTATACAGAGAGGTTTTTTTTAAACAGGTCATGGTGTACCTATAAGCAGTTTTTAACATTTATCTAGACTTTTTTTTAATGTTTATTCCTCGTTCAAGGAATTTCCTAAGCTTGACTTAAGAAAAACAGCACTACGTTATCTAAACTTAAGTCCAGTTGAATGTGATTTATTAGATTTATTACTGTAAGCTAGTATCTATTATTATTACTATTTTGTATTGATAGAGCATCATTATATCATTGTTGTTAATAATAATATTAATAATATTATTAGTAGTAGTAATTTTATTTAATGTAGCCCAACATATTACTCAGTACATTAAATAGGGGTTACCCATGACAAAACCAGCATAGTAGACACAAGTAGAAACAAGCATAGTAGAAACAATGACACAGGAGGAGGAGGTAGTAAAATTACAGGTTTGGTTGGTGGCCCATAGCAATGTTTGTATTTCTCCTGGGTGCCAATCACCAGGTCCAAATGCTGGCATATCTGAGATGAGTTTTTACATAGAAACTGTGGAGGGGGGTCTAAGCAGGAGCATTTGGGTGGGTGTAATACATATATAACGCACATGTAAGTTTTGTATTTGCATTATAAGGAGATATCCAGTAAACGTATTATTCCAACGGTCCCAGTACAAGTTCAACTTAAGTAGGGTCTTGCTTTGACATGCATACAGTTCAACAAGAAAAAAAAACAGTTGCAAAACATTTTTTTCTATGATTAGCTAATTGATACATTTTACCACCAAACACATCTGCCAGATAAGGTTACACAAGTGAAAGCAGCAAATACAAATACCAAGCAAGCATCAATTTTCAAACCTGTAAATGATACTACCCAACGACATTCTGTCCAGTAAATATTCTGTGTCTGAATAATCCCACAGAGCAGATGATATAAAACTTTTGGTTACTAAATAATGTTTTGGGTAAAAATGCAAGGTTCCCATCCTATTATCAAAATATAAACATGATATGACTAAAGATTGAAAAATGTTTTTTGAGGTGAGGGTTCTTTTAATTTTTGAATGAGTAATTCTAGCAGGTAATTAAGAAAGGCTGAAAAAACCTTTTAGTTAGCTAATTTACCTGATTTACAGTCTAATGGGCTCTAATGAGCTAGGTGCACAAGCCAGATGCAACATGCACGTAGCTGCCTTGCTAGAAAACACCTGGATGCCCCACTGGTTTACCCTTGCTGTCCATCAAGGCAGACAGGAAAATGTTGTGTGCATTAAGGCAGCCAGATGCGGGTCTATCCAGCCAAATAGCTAAGTGCAGGGTGCATCCAGCAGGGTACACAGGCAGCAAGGTGCATGCTATGGCCATCAAGGCAACCAGGTTGCTATGTTCATCAAAAGAACCAGGAGAAGAGACAGTCTAGCCAGGCAGCTCGGTGCATGTTCCATCAAGCAAAAAAACACATATAGTAAGATGCATGTTATGTCCTTGATGGACATAATGTGCACCTGGATGCCTTTATAGAGCTAGCACCCAAACCTGCATTTTACTGCCTTGCTGGATAGCCGTATACCCAGCTGTCTTGCTTAGTGGCCTGTGCACCAGGCTGCATTGTTGAGCAGATCAATCACATGGTTGCCTGTGCCACTTACTGTCCATCAAGGTAGGCAGCCAGGTGCACATTGTATACATCAAAGCAGCCAGGTGCAGGGTCCATCCAGGAAAGTACACATTCAGACAGGTGGTTTCTATATTCATCAAGGCACCCAAGTGCATCTTATGTACATCAAAGACATAATGTGCGCCTGTCTGCTTCAATTCCTTACTGAATGGATATTTTTATTGTAAAAACAAACAGAATATAATACAACATAACAAAAAACAATATAAACAATATTCTGTACAAAACACTTCTAGAAAAAATTCAAATAAAAGACCCGTCATTATTGGCTGTAATAAAAAAACATCCGAGTGCTTTCCTGGGGACAGACTTCAGGGATACACATTATTCCATAATTTTTCCTGGATTTCCTGATCTAATGATTTTATACATCTTAGCTCAGAAATATTGAAATCTATTACCTTCCCAGGAACAAACAATTAATTACACATGGCCGCCCTGGTCCTTGCATGCCAGTGATAATACTTCAACACAGATATTATGATATACAGGTAGTCCCCAGGTTACATATGAGATAGGGACTGTAGGTTTGTTTTCAAGTTGAATTTGTATGTCATTTGGAACAGGTACATTATTTTAATAAATGCAATTAGGACAGATGTTTATCTCAACATATTATTAGGCAGCATGGTGTCAGTTACTGTATAAAATCCTCACTGTGAGTTAATCACAAACAACACAAAAAAAAAAAATCTTTATGGTGCCCAGACATTCATTAACTTCTAGAGCAAGCTGTGATTTGATATGCAAAAAGAAACAACTGCAGAGTTTGTCTTGGTCATTAAAGAGTTACAAGAGGCTGCAGAAGAGCTTAGCCCTTAAGATCACCCCCAACCTTAACTGTGTTTAGCAAAAGATTTCTTCTTCAAGTCATGCGAACCTCCTCCCGTCAAACCTCAGTCCTGCACAGAACAAGCAGGGAAGATCGATTCGTATCTAGGAGTCGTCTGTATGTCGGAGTCCTTAACCAGGGGACTACCTGTAGATTGTTTCTCGGTTTCCATTGGGAATGGACCTGCACCTAGCTCCCCGACCGGAGTGACCAACTGCTGGTTATATCGCTCTTCTAGCATTGCTCAGGATGGGGTTATGTGCACAAAAGCTTAAACCTGAGATTGCTCCTACGAGTTGCAAAGCCAAAAAGGTAGCACAGTCTGACATGATCTCCTATTTGTGTGCATGCACTGGAACATGTGCTGCATGTGTACAACCAGAAGTAGGACATCTCTACAGGTAGGGTATATTGGTGGCACACCGGCTTCCATTAAACATACACCACTGTTGTGAATGGATAGCTATGGTGTGCAGAATTAAACCGCATTGATTGTGTCACCATGAACCAATCACCGGTGACAAGGCCTAGGTGAGGACGGATAAATGTAATGTCAGGTGACATAATGTCTGCTTGTGTAACATTTCATGTCCTCTCAGCTTATAGAATATATACAATATAGAAGACTGCAGGATTGTAGAGCGTCTCCATGGTTACATTGTGTTTACACTCTCGGTGAGGCGGATGGAACAAGCAAAGAGCAGCGTGTGTTGTAGGTGTGAGTAGAGTGCACAGCCTGAGGCTCCTGTTCACCTACAGGCCGCGCCCCCTCCTTCACATTCTTCTCCCTCATCACAATGGCGGTGTGACTCATGCTAGTGATGTGAATCTCTCTCCCATGCACTGCATGGCTCCACCTCCTCCCTCACCAGCTTTACACACAGACGAGCTCGTGATATCTCCCCAGCCTGGCTGGCCAATGGCAGCGTGCAGCGTGCAGTCGGATGTTGCCTGTCTCACACCTTCCATCATTTGGCTGTGTACCAGATAACAAGTTTCCCAGCAACACTTCCGCCAATTTGCTAAGTCTGCCAAGATCCCCTTCCAGATGTAGCCAAAGGCTGTGCCCAGCCCAGATTTCCTTTTACCTTGCCAGAACCTGGCTGAAGCTGCAATGTGATATGTGCAAGAATTGTTATTGTTCACTATGACTTACTCCAAGAGACCCTGTCACATTCACACAAAATAAACACTGACAGATTACCTCCATGTTTCTCACTGTTATAATACAAATAAAAATAAATATAATATAATAAATATATATGCTATTTATATTATGTGATCAGCAATCCAACTCTCTGGATGCCGCTGGTCCTCTATCACCTGGCAGGACCACTGTTTATTTGGGAGTACTATGGGCAGCAGAGCTTGTATTTCTTGGGAAATCTTTAGACACCTGAGCTCCTGCTGTGCTGGAAGCTGCATATATAAACCAGGAAAGGAGCTGTTCTGGTAGCCGCACATTGAAAAATGAGATGGAGATGTGTTGGTAGCTGCATATAGAAATGAAGGATGGAGCTGTGCTGGCAGTGACACATAGAAACCATGGATGGAGCTTTGCTGAAAGCTGCACATAGAAACCATGGATGGAGCTGTGCTGGAAGCAACACATAGAAACATCATTGGAAATGTGTTTATAGAACCCAGTATAGAGCTGTGCTAAGAAATGCACATAGAAACATGGGATGGAGCTGTGCTAGTAGCGGCACATAGAAAACAGAAATAGATCTGTGCTGAAAGATGCACATAGAAACTATTGATGAAGATCTGGTGGGAACTGCACCTAGAAAGAGGAATGGAATTTTACTGGGAGCTGCACACAGAAATAGGGAATACACAGCTCTTGGGATATCTTGGCACACCTATATACATAAAGGCTCCTGCTGTGCTGGGAGCTGCACATAGAATCATGAGATAAAAATGTGTTGGTAGCTGTACATAGAAACATGAGATAGAGATATCTTGGTAGCTGCGTATATAAATTAGGTATTGAGCTGTGCTGGGACTTGTACATGGAATGGAACTGTACTGGGAGCTGCACACAGAAACCAAAGATGGAGCTGTACTGGAAACACAGCTCTTGCGACACATAGAGACATTGGAGTGCTTGCTATGCTGGGAGCTACACATAGAAATATGAGGTGGAAATGTGTTAGTAGATACACATAGAAACCAGGCGTGAGGTTGCTTGGAGTTGCACAAGGATTTAGCTATGCTGGGAGTTGCACATTAAAAGCAGGTATAGAGCTGTTCTGGTTAGCCTTACATAGAAACACGAGATGGAAATGTGTTGGTAGCTACACATAGAAGCAAGGGATGGAAGTGTCCTAGTAGTGACACATAGAAACAAAAAATGGAGCTGTGCTGGAGGCTGCACGTAGAAACCATGAATGGTAGAAACCAAGGATAGAGCTGTGCTGGGGCTTGCACTGGGACTACAGCTCTTGGGACACCTATAGACATCAGAGTTCCTGCTGTGCTGGGAGTTGCACATGGAAACATGAAATAAAGATGTGTTGGTAGCTGCACATAGAAACATGAGATAGAAATGTGTTGCTAGGTATATGCAATAAATCTGCACCAATTCTAATAAAACACAATCATAAATATATATATGCTGATTAATAGGCAAAGAAAAAAGGGTTCTTAAAAGAAGGAAGGGTGCAGGATTATGTATGTAAAGAAAAGCATTCTTGCTAGGTGCATTCATAGGTGGTTTTCTGTGATAAATGTTCTGTCTGTTTCAATTTCCTCAAAACTGGATTATCAATTTAAAGTGCTAAACCTTTGTAATCTCATGTGACACTTTAGTTAAAGTCTGTAAAGATGGATACATGGTGCATCAGCACGCCTCATCATAATGTTACAGGAGTGAACTTGTTGCCATGTGTAGTTCCCAATCTCTTCCTACATCACTTTTGCATGAATGGCTATTATGATGCATCTATCCATTAATGTCTTTAGTCAGTTAGTCAGTTAACCATGGTGACTTTCCTCCGCTCTTCTGACATAAACATAAAGAGTGATGTTTCCTGCATGGAGTAAAAAATTAAAGCACAATACATTTTCTTCTGGATAGGTGAGGAAGTTGCAGGCTCAGTCAGCTCTCTCTATTTGTTTCTGACATCTCCAGCTATCCTTTAACTTGAAGATGTCCTTTGTCTACTTAGCAAAAGAAAGTGCAATGTGGATCTTTTCTTTTGATATTCTCCACATGTCCCTATGAACAAGTTGGATCAACACACAATTGGTAATGCCCCCTTTTTTTTTTTTTACAATTCTCTGAACTTCAATTAAATTTAAAATAATTCCAATTGATCACAGGTACATTAATCACAGCAATCCCAGTTACTTCCAGTTAGAATGACAATACTTGCAGTTCCTATAATTATTTCCCGTCCTATGGCTTTCTTCGCACCATGGATTGCAGTCTTCTTGCTCCAATGATTGTGGTAGTATTGCATGTAGCTTCAGAATCAATTTCAGCCACAGGATGAGTGATCTTCATAATCCCAACAAACTGATGCATTACTGTCTTCCACGGGCACCAGTCCTAGAATAATATGCAGTACTTTGTCAGGTCTTTTTTGTAGCCTAGTCTACAGCCTCAAGTTCTATGACAAGGTTGTCCAAAATCTCAGCTCTTCACCTGTAGTCCTGTTCACAATTTTGAATCTTCCTGTGGCTGTTGCTAAAAAAAATCACTTGGGTAGAAAGTGGATTAAGGAAAAGTCAGGCCTGGAGCAAGCGAGAAAGAAGCATAGAGGAATGCCGGCATGGCTGGGCAGACAAGGAACACGCAGGATAGGGTTAATTATTTAGTTTTGGAAGTTAGAGGGGTTGGGTTAAGGAGGGTGGAGGTGAAGGAGGGGTTAACGAGTTAAATGGTCAGGAATAGGATGTAACTAGGCCATTAGCTTAGAGACGGTGCAACGAAAAGTTTGCTGCCCACCCAACCACCCTTTTGTTTGGGAGTAGTGTTATGTTTTGGGTTGATGCAATAGTGGTTTTAAGGCCGTGCAGTTGAGGTCCTTGAGGTGTAGTGGTCATTGGTAAAATGTAATGGTGGAATTGGGGACCCATCTTTGGTGTGGAGTCTCCATGATTTGTGGAAATGTTGATTTGGGATAACATATGGTGATGGTCTGCAGTAGAAGGAAGGATGACATTGTTCCCGGGCTGTGATGTTTGGCGGCTGAGAGCAATTTATTTTCCAGTGAAGCAGACCACTGGTGTAATTGGGGTGTTTTCGAGGGCTAGCAACCAGTACTTTCAAAGGTTATTATTATTATTACAATAGTTATTATTATTATTATTATTATAATTAGGTTATGTCATACTGAAGTTTGTTGAAAAAGTGTTTTGGTGTTTATGACTAATATTTATAAAGTGTTGTAATAAAGGGCCATTGGGCCATTAACCAAAAACTATGGTGTGTTTATTGTTGGGGGGGGGGGGGGTTGAAGTGGGTGTGGAGGGTTGGTTGGAAGTCTGCGGAATCTGTTTTGCTGCAGTCATGCTTTCTCCCGCATTCAGAACACTAATACCACCATTCACCCAACTTGTACTTCTCACCCTAAGTTCAGTTCTTTGTCTAAAGCCCAAGAACTGGTTTTTGATGCCAGTGTGGTAAAGTACCACCAGCCCTGTTTTCATTTTTCCCTTCTCTAATTCCTTCATCTATCCTAGAGAGGTTTGGTGGCATCAAGAATACTAGTGTTTAATTGCAGGCCTCCAAACCACAACAGGAACCCTAAATTAGGTAATGCATTTTTTTTTACTTTGACAGCACACCACTAATGAAAGAATTCCAATCATGCTCTGCCGAGTTTTAAATTTGAATTCCTCTGCCTTTGACCTACATACACATTCACTTATATCTTTCTATGCCAAGATATGTACAAGCTCACTTAACTTTACATATTTTTCTTTATAGCCCTAATGAATTTGTCAATTAATATACAATATTTTTCTTTAAATTCTTCAGCTTTATCACAAGGTTTTGGATACACTCCAATGCCACCACAAGCTGATGCTGTAATGACTCTCCTGCTTTATCTCTCCTCCTTATTGAGACCTTCAAAGACGTTTTAACCATTGAGTTTTTCTCACCCTCTTCTTTAACAACAGAACTCAAGATTAAGGGCTATTTATATATAATACCACTACACAATATAATTTAGATACTACAGTGCAATGGGGCTACCACTCATTTAAACATTACTGCAGGGGATAAATGCTTGTTTAGGTTTTGAAGGACCATAAGTAACCTTTTCTCTTGCATCTGACCATTTTGAGCTACTGGCGGACATTTGGCTTTTACCTCTTACAATACTGGGCTGTTGGTTTTCATCATGGCGGATGATGTCATTGCAACCACAGACCTGGTATCCCATGGACGAGGCTGTGTGTACAAGTTGTATGTAAGTAGGGTCTGCTTTACAAGAATTTACCCTTTAGAGTGTGGGGCTATCCCCTTTTTTTTGTTTTCCTGAACCCGAAGCTTTTAAAAAAACACATTTGGATGTTTTATTTGTTTTTACTTATTTATTTGATAGGGTGTAATTTAATGTTTACTTCTTTATTGTAAGGCATACTATAGCAACGTAGGTTATGTGTTTTATGCATTATCAGCATGTAGCATAATAGTAACAAACCTGGGTTACTTTTTCATCTATTTTTCTTTAATAGAAAACTACATTCCAAACCTACATACCTGTTTATATGTTCTGCAATCAATTTTCTGCAGAAAGTTTTGGTAAATGATGAATAAGTCTATTCTAAAAGTTGTTGGGTACGAGTAGTTCCCAGGTTAAGGACATCCGACATATGGATGACTCCTAGATACAAACGAATGGGCTTCCCTGCTTGCTGTGTACAGAACTACAGAACTGAGCAGAACTGAGGCTTGAAGGGAGCAGGACGCAGTTTGCATGACTTGCAGAATAAATCTTTTGCTAAACACAGCTGAGGTTGTTTATAGGGAGGTGAGCTCTTTCTTCAGCCTCTTGTAACTCTTTAATGACCAAGACAAACTCTGCAGTTGTTTCTTTTTGCATATCAAAGCACAGCTTGCTCCAGAAGCTAATGAATGTCTAGGCTTCATAAAGATTTTTTTTATTTGCTTTGTTTGTGACTAACAGTGAGGATTTTATACAGTAACTGACACCATGCTGCCTAATATTATGTTGAGACAAACATCTGTCCTAATTGCATTTATTAAAATAATGTTCCTGTTCCGACTTACATACAAATTCAACTTAACAACAAACCTCCACTCCAAATCCCTTATGTAACCCGGGGACTACCTGTATATGGTAACTGCTAAGTTGCCAGCAATAAATACAGGCATTCACCAAAACAGTCTTTTTATTTTAACACTGCCATTACCCTCAAAGTGTGGCACCTTCTTGATTGCAATTCTTGAAAAATCTCTACTGGTGACAACTGCCAGGCAAGCTGATGAGATGAAGAAATCAAGAATTACAGGCAGCTGGCAGGATCACCTATTACCAGGAGCAGCCCTAACTGCAAACAGAATATAGGAACAACCAGAATTTGGAGGAATGGCAAATACAAACTGCAAATAGCAAGAAATATTATCGGCTTGACCAGTGACATAGAAAGTCCCTTTCTCAGCATTGATGCTGTATAATGAGACGCTTATAACCTTAACACCTTCCTGATATTCCTTAAATGGAAGCAACTTGAAGGATAGTGAAGCCATTACTGAGATTTTAATGAAATAATCTAAATAATTATAGCATAGGGCACATTTACTCTACAGTATAACACAGTTGTGTTGACAATGTGCCTTGCAGTGCCAGCTTGAATTCACACCTTTATGTGTTTTGCATAATGCATTTTCCATTGAAAGCACATCAAATCTTCACAGGGTGCATCAGTGCCTCTTGACATGTGCTATATATTCCTATTGTCATTCAATACAAAGTGCACTTTAATGCATGTTAAAAGTGCGTTGCAGCAAGACATGCATGGACCGATAAATGTGAATAGGCCATATGGGCAACTTCCCTGTTGATTTTGTTTCCCACTATGTACACAGAAACTTTGTCAAAGAGCAATTTGTTTTTTATATTTCCTGTCATTTATGTACATAAACTCATATGTGTTTAAACCATGCTTTGTCATATAAAGTATACATATTACCATATTATAAAGCGCATATACTAGTTATGTAGTTTAATTATAGAATAAGGGTTATTGACCTGACGAGTAACTTTATTACAGGAGAAATAGCAGCAAATAGCCCATGTTCCTATTATTCATATCCTTATTGCTACCTTTCACCTGGTCTTTGATCTTATAAACATTTACCTGTCTTTGACTGGCAATGTGCCTAACATGAGACTAAGGAAACTTTCAATCATTAAGTTCTGTGCATTGAATATGGCTCTTATTGCAAAATGACAGTATATTGCAGCATACTATTCCTTGGACGTGTTGTCTACATTAGTGTTCATTTTCCAAGTGAACTTTTTATGCAAGTACAAAAACTATTTTGACAGAAATGTATAGTTCATGTAATTTCCTGTACACTAATATGATATCTCATCAAGTTTTCCAGCCAAGTATATTATATTTCCAGGTATCCATATTTCTCCCAGTACAATTTTTTTATTATGAAGAAATCTTGCCTACCCAAATTCATTAAGCCTAATTGTAATAATAATCCAGGATTAAAGCAAACTGACAAAACTTGAGTCTGTATCTTTGGTTAATGTTTCCTCTTAATAGTATTATTATTAGGAAACTACTGATGATTGCTTGTGTGAACTTGCCATTATCATACAGGGATGGTGCGACTTTTAAGGATTTTTTAAATCACGTTTAAGCCTGTATTCTAGGTCAACCAAAGTTAGGAGATTCCATCTGTATGAGGCTGGTATGTCAGCTTCCAATGCCACTGTTGTTTTATATATTGTCAGAATCTATTAGCCTTACCCTAAATTTAGTATAATTTCCCTGCACACTTTGTATGCCACATACCATGCATTAGAAGCTCCTACAGCGTTCATATTCCAATTTATTACCAGGGGGATGGACTACCAGTGTCATCAAGCCCTCTCCCCCCTATCCATCTGCCCACCCCCTGTCCACCACCCTCCCATTTTATCTATTAGCTGCCTAGAATGTCACTCATGCCAGCGTGATGTGTCGGGGGTAGCTTGATGGTCTGAATGTTCATGTGAGGTATGTGAAGAGCATTGCCTGTTCGGATCTCCCTACAGGTGCCAGGAAAATCTGCAGTTCTTAGACACAGGCACTAATGAGGATGGATTAAAACTAAAATAATATTTTATAGAAAAGTTAGCATTAAAAAAAAAATATGTAGAGGATAGAGAAAGGGAGCTAAGGAATTAAAGCTAAGGTTGAAGGATTCTGGAGTTTACCTTTAAAGAGGATGTTAGTTGGGATTTGGGGAACGTGTGTTGCACCTGATCAGGTACTTCCTATAACAACTCACAGCCAATTAGAACAGTGCCTATCATATACAATAGTAACTGGCTGAATATCAGGATGCTAATGTATTTTATAGGCAGCATTCCCATTAACTGATGGTTATAAGCAGCTGATGGAAAGACAGGTAAAAATTCTAGTTGCAACTGGCCATTAAAAAAAAATGTCATTTCAAAAAGTAACTTTACATCCTATTTCACATACGTGCCCTTCGGACAAATCGGATTACTTTTTTCCTTTTTTTTGGGGTGAAGTGGTGGAAGGCGAACAATATGAGAAAACATTGTCTTTGCTGAGATAACCATACATGTGCATGGACATTATTCTAGTAATCCATAGCTTGCGCTTTGCATATCCTAATTTTACCTTACACCTACATTTATATACAGTACATACCCACAACTATGTGTTTTTTTAATTGTAAAGGTATATCCTTCCTGTATTAAAAAAGAAAAAGAAATATAAGTCACGGGGTGTAAATAAGGCTGTTTGGAAGTAGAAATGATCCTCTGTCTATTAGCAATAATCCATTGTAATACCATCTTTATCCGAATTCCCCCCTATTATCGGGGTGGAGTGCATTCAATTGTTGTGTGATATCTTCCAAAGGAGGGGGGGATGGGGTGCTTGCATACCTACAGTTATTATGAGTATTCTGTCACTTTTAGACTCATTTTTTATAGAAAATGTGGGTTTCTGGAACCTTTGATTTGCATATACAGCTTTCAATATAGCTGTAGGTGCATTATGTCAAATCCATTTTTTTTAGGAACCCCCATAACTAATTTTGTACTGTGACAATAACTTCAAAACAGAGTTCCCCTGCACCTACATTTTCAACTTTTTGAAAAAAGTACCAGCAGACTAGTTGTCAATAAAGCAGGTTAACCAACTCATTAAGTCTTTACACACTTAAAGTAAGCACCATCATGCCATGCTCTGTGTATAGCAACCACTGCTCTAATTCTGACTTAAAAATACCTGCATCACTCCCTGCACAGCCCAAACCGGAATGTAGCAGAGTTTTACATTGAGGCGGTTTCTTCAAAGAGAAAGAGTTCCTTGCTTCCTCATTAGAGCATTCACAGATTCAGCTTAAATATTTTTTACATATCATTTTAAGAAAAGAAAAACAAATAAGACACAAAAAATGTTACAAAAAGGTTTTGAAAACAAATATGGCTCCAAGACTCTCCAGGACTGCCCCGACTCTCTGGAATGGTCCCACTATTCGGCTTGCTCCTACTTTCTGTCTATTTAAAAGAGCACCCAAAACCCATCTTTTCAAACTTGCCTACCTGTGTTCTTCTGTCTTTTAAAACCCTCACTACTTTCCACCACTACATATCTCCCATCCTAGTATGTCCTGCTCCTCTTAGATTGTAAGCTCTTCTGGGCAGGGTCCTCTTCTCCTCCTGTGTCACTGCCTGAATCTGTCATTTGCAACCTATATTTAATGTACCACGCTGTGTAATATGTTGCAGCTATATAAATACTGTATAATAATAATAATAGACATAAAAAAACACAAATCTAATTGCAGTAAATGCCAGCTAGAGATTGTATTGTTTTGAGTCAGGTTATTCTGACAGAGCTAATATTACAGAGCTGCTGTTTTATCGCACAAATTTATTGTTCTAAAATGAATCACTCAATGACTTCTACACTGTAATAAATATATTTTACTCTCTTATTAGAAAGTTTTGTACCAAAAGCAGACGTGTCCTCATCCAGACGTCTTATCGACATCAGAGGATTGTCGCTGAATAATAATTTCATTATAATTTACAGTGACAGATGAATGAATGGGTGCTGTACACAGAGCACCCTTCTGTTCTTTGGGAGGAGGAGTGGCACCCCACTTCTGCTGTGGTGTGGAATGATGAATGACAATGGTGTAGTTGTGTATTCATTTTGGTTCAATCCTACAATCTTAAGTTATGAAGGAAGTGTGTAATATGAATGATTGACATATATTCTTTGGTTATAAATCTTCTCATCATATTTTCCACCCTCTATTTGTCATTTTGGTGACTTAGTTATACGTATGATAAAGAGACCCTGTTGCTATACCTTGCATTTTACCAAACATCTTCTCAGAAGGTGATATATGCATTTAATGATTTTTATAAATAGTATTTGTATGTGAAAAACTTTTCTTGTATTCAAACCTTCCTTGATATCCAATAAATTGTCAGCTTAAGTGACAATCTATAGCAGCCTCAACGTCTTTACCATGGGGAGGCCCTTGAAATAATTTTCAGGTCTTCAGGGAACCCCTTCTATCATTACTATATCCACAGGTCACAGTTTATTAGCATGGTGGTCAGTGTGAAGAATGCCCCTAACATTGCTGGCCTTTGAGAAGAATGTCACCATTACAGATAGCCAAAATGATCATTGGTGTCCCGTAAACTGCCGTTAAAGTCACAAACTGATCAATGTTCAAGGAACCCCTAGCAAACTTTGGAGGAACCCTGGGTGAGAAACACTGATCTATACAATTCCCTTTTACTGCTCCCGCAGTTGTAGGGAGTGGAGGGGTAGAGGTGCTAGGCCAATAATTAGACATGCCCAGAAGAGGCGAGGGCTATCACAGGACTGAGTTATGCTAGGAAATCGACTCTTACTGGAGTGGTCAAATTTCCTAACAAGTTTAAAGGTGCACTGCAAGTAAATAAAACATTATTGATGCAAAGGAAGATGTTTGATCTTTTATTTTTTTAGTTGATGTCAGAATCTTTAAAATTTTCGAGAATGTGAAAAAACGTATATGCATGCTTGTTAAATACCAAACTATTGAGTTTGAAACCTCTTGTATTGCTGCATGTGTACCTGTTGTAGAATGTTGGGGCAGGAAATGATGAGGAATCTCGTCTCTACTTTCGCCCAATATATACGGTTGGCTGTACGTTGGCTTTAAAGGGCAGAATGTATTCTGTATGTGACACATTTCCTTTAGCAATCAGCAGGTTGTACTACTGGCTCATATTTGCTGTATTCTGGTAAAGACAAGTTTTATGACCATATAAATATGTATATTGATCATTCTGTGTCATTATTGTTTCATTTACATTTCCTTTTTCCATAGAAATATGATAATTATGTACCTTATAATTGATGATAATTAGTATGTTAGAACATACATGTTTGTACGAGCCGGCTGTGGGAATATTCTCTGGGTTCTTGAATTTCTCAGACATACTGTACTCTGTCTACCATAAAATAACAGAGCATGGCGGGAAAGATAGGAATATTTACATTAATAGTCATTTGATTGCATAGTTACTCAGTACACAGTGGAATCTGTAGGCGTGTTTGCAGGCGCAGTGTAAATACAGACTCACTCCCTCGGGTTTCATTAACAACGGCTGGATAGCATGTGATGGCCATACAACAGGATCTGCCTAAGGGAGAAATTTCAGCACCTTCCCTCTGGACAGCAGGACTGAACATCAAGAAAAATGTAGCTGCAAACACCTGAGATAACAAAGCTGACACGCCAGGATAAAAAATGCCCCCTATTTTCACTTAAGTCCAATAAGATTTCAAAATTGCAGTCACGTGTCTAAAATAAAGATTCTTAGGTTTCTATATATAAAACAGGGAATCTAGTATTCCCCCAAACATTCACTGGGGGGAATCTTCCAGGTCTATATGTTTGAGTGGCAGTAAGTGATCCCCACCAGGGAATGTTTGAGGGAATGCCAGATTCCCTGTTTTTTATATAGAGCCCTTAATGTAATTTAAGTTGGTTTCTATTTTGGGTAGAGCAGCGGTTAAAATCCAAATGTTTTGCTAACCTTATGTCATTAGGGAGATTTCCCTTCACTTCCTATTCTGTGAATTTAATTGGAAGTGAGAGAATATCTTTCTAATTTGGGGGGAAATTCCTTGTTACTTAATATAGGAAAAAGAGTCATCATTGAAAGAATTCTCTTGTATGTCCTGGTGAAACTCAAAAATGAAGATTTCTCAAGGATTTCCCAAAATCACATGATTTTTACCCATCCTGATGATCAGGATGATGAGTAACTAAAGAAGATATGTCCAGTCTGTATGTGACCCTTGGGGCAGGAGTAGAGATGGTGGAGGGCCTGTTTTAAAGTGTCCAATCACAATTTAGCTTAACTTTGTAGACAGAAGTGTTAAACCCCATACCAGTGTTTTTTTTGTTGAGCCTACACCATAGTAGGGAAATTTCCCTTCACCTACTCTCCTAAATACACAACAGGAAATCAAAAGAAATTTCTCCTAAACATATTTTGCCAGGGTTCAACGTACTCAAATTGTGAAAGAGTGGTTCAGTGAACACGCGACATGATTTTCACACAAGGATTGGCCACCAGAGAGTCCAAGGCTTAACCTGATTGAGAATCTGTTGGATGTGCTTGAGAAGACTTTACACAGTCTGATTCTCCCATCATTAATACAAGATCTTGGCAAAAACTTTAAATTAACTCTGCAAATATATGTTATTTTAATAAATTCTACCATTGTGGGAAAAGGCAAGCTTCTCATCTCCTAGAAAGGAACACCCCCCAGCTATTAGAGTAATGCGTGAGTACAATACTCTTTTACATTAATAGATTGTAAGTTACTTTATTGATAATATTTGTCTTGTGTCATGTTTGGGAGAGCTCTTACATAGGGTCTTAGAGGATACACTTTCATTAGTGAAGATGGGTGATCCAGCAAATTTGGAATGAATTTCATTAAAGTCTATTTGCTAGCAAATGTTTTGAATCCTTGACCATATCCATTCCAGGTTTGCTGGATCACCCAGAGCTTCACTGATGAAAGTGTATTCTCTCCAGCCTTGGGAACTTTAAAACATCAGGCCCATTATCTCCTTAGGCTTGGGGGAATAAAGGAGCATTGTGGACCTAAAATGCCAGCACTGGTGTGGAACATGAATGCAAACACACAGCTTCCGGAGCAATAATCTTGCATCAATGATCAGATACAGTCATAAAAACTAATAAAAAAAAAGTTTTACCTACTATGTTCTAAGGAAATTATTTCTTATGTTCAGATGTTTTATTATACCTGTAGCTCTCCCTTTACATTGTGAGAAGAGACCGAATGTAATGAAAGTTTTCAAACAGGACTAATCCTGATATTGGGTGGAGCTGGTGATTTTTGATGCATCTTTTCTACTAACTTTAGATGTTAGAAAAAAATGTTCTTCTAGTCATGCAGACAAGCTAATGACAATTTAAATAAATGCCACAGGGAACTGCAAATAAGTGTAGACAGACCCGCGGGCCGTTGTTCAAGCGCTTCTCGTGATGCAAAGTATTCTGTAAAGGCTACAGGCATAACCAAACAAGAATAGTGTTGTTTAACCAAACCTGTTATGAAAAGGTGCAGATTGAGCTAATAGTATGGAAATCGTATTATATGACAAATCTTTTGTTATGGTAGCATTTACTTTGGAGGTCATTTTCATGCTTGTTGTATTTTTGCTGCATAGATATTGTCGAAGAGTTCATATTCTTGTTGATCAAATAATTATCGTGGTGTTCACCAATTTTCAGAAGGTTCAGGTTGCTTTTGTGAGCTAAAATTGTCATCAGATGATACAGCGCTGTAAAAATTGGCCAGTGGCAGGATGGTTTTAATCAATTAACAGTAAATACACAGATAAACATAAAGTAAAAACAACACACATAATAAAAATTATTACTTTAATGCACTATGCTGGCTTCAAGGTTTGCAAGGCTAAAACATAGGAAGACATTGGGCCTGATTTGTCAACGCTCTCCCAGATCTGACAAAGACTATGAAAGTAGAACCTGGGTAATACAGCAAACCTGGAATTGACTTCTTTCAAAAAATCATTTGTTATTATTTGGCAAATGTTTTTAGTCCTGGATCAGATCCGCTCCAGTTTTGCTGGATCTCTCTCTTAAAAAAATCAAGCCCAACTATAATGCAGAAACACTTCCCAACATCATACTTGTAGGTCTCATGTTTTGAGGCTGTAATGATTTTGTATTGTGTATAATTAAATTAGGCAAATTCCTTAACTTAGAATAGCTTGTGAAAGTTTGCAAAAGATTTATTTTTTCTTTAACAATGTCAACAAAAAAGTTAGATAAAAAACGTTGCATTTTCTGCCATCTAGTGGACATATTGCAGAATGCAGCAGACTACATGTTAGCTGCAGTGGGCATTTGTTTGCTTTGCTGGTACACTGTCCCTCTATTTCAATCCCTGTTGGTGTCACTAAATTACCAAAGCTACATAAATTCTAATATAGCATAATATAGCAAGTGATAACCCATCCTTACTTTTTTCAAAAGTATTGTTTCTCTATTGATTGGAAATAAGGGGAGTAAAACTTAATTTATGATTTAAAAATAGTTCATTTAAATTGTCAATTGTTTGATAAGGGGTCCTCAGACAAATGAGACTGTACAAAGTATACGGCAGACTGCATTCTCATTGGCTATTGGTTGTTAGGGGAGGTATTGGAGGGAGATATTTGGTAAGGTAACGGTGGCAAATGGCAAACATGGAACTCAAGTTACAGAAACCTCAAACATCTTCCTGACCCGCCACTCTTCTGACATAAAAGAACATAGAACTACCATAAACTTATGCTTACATCCAATCTTCACTGCCAGTATAGGAAAATGGTAAATATCTATCTATGAGCTCTCATTGTGCCGGCGCAACCAGCGGTGTAGATGGATGGATAATTTTTATCTTGAACTTTTATGGTGAACCTTTTATGGTGGTAAGTTACCGGGGTACAGGGCTGAAATTGGGGGGACAAGGGGTATTTCTGTATCAAGCCCCAATCAAAAGAGCCTGACTTTTGCAATGCTGGAACGTTTATACATGGGGCAGGGAGGACCAGGAAGTTTACCTAGTATGGGGCCCAGAAATGTCTGATGGCAGTCCTGCTTAGGTACTTTGTCAGATGATACAGCTCTGTAAAAATTGGCAGTGGTTTTAATTGATTAACAGTAAAGTGCCCCTTTTCTGCGAAAATGTCGCTGAATTGATTTATGTGAGCCAAAGAAAGGTGGGTAAGGGTATATATCATCAAAAGTTCACTTGTGTTTTAAACTTTGACAGAGGTTCTTTTCTCTATTCTCTATATTAATATAAAAAAAGTTAAAGCTGGAGATTTACTATAAAACTACATTTACTCTAGCACACATATGTATGCATGCTAGGAACTCTGATCGGGTCATATTCTGTATCCTGTAACAAATATCCCAAATATTTTATATAGTTTCTCATTGCTGAAAGAGAAATATCTTGAATGATGCTTTATATTATGGTCTACTGCATTGGTTGCAGGCATGATGATCAGGGTTCTCCACACACTGCAGAGCTTGTACCGGCCTGTTGGCAAAAATATAACACAATAGATTATAGATCACAGATTGGAATTATAATTATCAATTGTAAGTGTGTTGTCTACAAACAAATTACCCTGTCTGTCTTTTGAATAGTTTAATTTAATAATACAAGCTTGTGGTTCTCAGTAGCCATAGAATGACATATTTAAATTATCAGCTAATGTACTGCTAGGGAAAATAGGAAAAAAAGGAAAAGAAAAAAAGAGAAGAAAAAATCAGCTGCCTAATGTAATTATTACTTTATTCTTTCCCTGCTGTCTTTAGGATAAAAATGGCTTTGATAAGCAGAAGAAATGTTACAACAATTAGGTGATGATTGGGCTCCATTGGCATCCATTACTGCTTATAATCATTCAGAAGGCTCTGTGTATATCAAAGATAACTATTGTGTCTTTTCATAACAGGATTTTATATAAATAAATAATAATAGGTTAACTGAAATCTTGTTTCATTATAATAAAATATCAAAATTAAAAGTCTTTGGCATTAATTTATAAATATATTGTATTATTGTATGTGATTCACCCCACTTTTACCCAAAATTTAGACTTTGCATTCAAAAAGAAACATGTATAAGTCATGAGTAAAAGCCAAAGTGAAATATAACAAATGTGTAAATTTTGGGTGAAAACATTTTTAAACAGATGCCTGTACAAGACTCTAGGGGTGGGTCATGGGTGGCAGATACATTCCTCCCCCTGCTTTAGGCCGAGGAAATTTTGTTTAGTGAACAATAGTTGCTGTTTGATTAGCTTTCTGCAGGGCCCAGACTCCAAGATAAAAGGGAAGGATCTGGTTGGGCCTTCTTTTCCCACCTCAGTACAGGCCATGTTTTTAGAATGGTCTGATGGGTATGTCTGGAGCAGGGGAGTAGTCATGAAAATAAAGAAAGGGGGTACGTTACTATTCATGGTGTGCCTGCCCCACTACACCCATGCTTATGTGTCACAATAAACTTCCCCCAGAGTGACGTCATTATACCAGAACCGGGCCACTCTGAGCCTGCGATGCGTTGTGTTCTCTTGGTATGAAGCAGTTGGGAGCAGGGAGTAAGTCCAGAAGTAAGAAGTGAAGCTGGAAGTATCACTGTGCAGTGTCATGTTTTAGGAGGAAAGACTCTAAAACTGCAAAATGCACATTCTTCCTACTTTAAAACTAAACTGTAGACAGATAGTAAAAGATTACAATTACAATTAATTACGCACTTAATATAATATATATATTTTAAATCTAGTATATGCACCAGTAACTGTCATATTATATTATTTGCTTTCCAAAATCCCCTGCACAACAGACTGAGAGGGGTAACATTGTGTGTGCCAATATGTGCCAATATGGCCTTGATATAATAAAGCTGATTTAAGAGGGGACAAAGTGACAACCTCATCAGTTAAGTGATTCTCATTGCTATTCAATCAGCAGGCCAGAGGTATACCATAAACCCAGTTATATTGCTTAACTTATTTTGAGATTCTTAATACATAGGTTGAGGTGAGACAAAGTCCAAGCTGTATTGTTTAACTGGATTTGTAATTCCTATACAATTAGAAGAATTGGGTGAGCCAAAGTATAAACTGTATTGCTTAAATTCAGTGGAAACAAGGACTGGCAGCAAGTCAGTTACTTGGCGGCTATGCTGCCTGCAGAGAAGTCAGCATCACAAGAATAACTAAAAAGAATTACAAAATTATCTGGCAGGTAAGTCAACTCACATAATTGTATTACAAGTGTATAATAAACGTGTGTTTGAATTAGAATTCAAAGCTATAGAAATGTACTCACTTATAGTTGTCAATGCAGGAATAATTCAGGTTGTGCTCTTCAATGTACTGTTGAAGCTCCAGTAATGACTCACTGTTGCACGAATTTCTAAAATATTGAGAACGGGAAAAATTGTTTGTTGAATAATTGAGCTAATAAAGTCTGGATTAAGTTACTTTAAGGACTAACCTGCACTCATCTCTAATTGTTCTGACTGTCAAAGACTGGCACAGAGATTTTGGACATGGGGTTGCAGAGCTGGACTGGCAAACTGCCTTTGATGTAACGCATAGTCAGTAAGTCAGTTTGTGGCAGGAGAAAAATTACAGGATCCTATGCCAATGGTACAGGGATCCAGTTACTCTACATCAGATCCCTTTTCCCTCTGTACCCAGAACCCAGTGGAGGTGTGACAGAGAAGAGGGCACATAGCTACACACAGTCTGGTGGACTTGTCCAGTTCTGCATCCTTACTGGCAAGAGATCTTTTCTGTATGTTAAGATTCATATTCTGTACCTATCCCTCCCCTGACATTGAGTTATTATCGATAGTCATCCCAAGATCCCAAGTTCCCCAACCACCCATAAAAAATCATTGTACTACCACTTGTTTGCGGTGGCACACTGACTTAACATGCTTTTCTGGAAATAGTTATTGCCCCCTTCCTTGGCAAATTGGTTAGCTAGGGTCAATGATAATATGAGAATGGAGAAGATAAGAGCATTTGATAACATTCGTAAGGAAAATTGGTCATGTTGGTTGCATTTCACTACCTCAATCTCTTTGAGAAAAAGGCTTGGAGCCCACCCAAATCTGGTTTTGCCATAGTAAGCCAGATAACGGTGCATGGTTGCTGTACCCACTTTCCTAATCCAAAAAAAGCCCCATACCCAACTCTATTCCTCTCAATTGTTATCTGTATGTCTAACTCCCCCTTGATTCTCCCTTGCCCCATTGCACAAATGTCCTAAATTTCTAAAGGCCTATGGATGATTGTTTTTGCTGGAAAGGGGTACCATATATACTATTAGATTACACTTGGCAGGGATTTCATGCCTTTGAAGCACCCCCAGATTTAGCTGGTTAAGGCTCATGATGGGCAACAATCAATAGTCAGGTTATTTGCTCCTTTCTGATTGCTGTTTTCACTGGAAATTACAACATTTGAAGCATTGTTAGCAGTTGTGGAAAGGAGGGAAAGTTTACTGCTGCACAAGGGCCACGGACATTCCACACAGGAGGCCCCTATAGGACAAGTCAGTTCCTTGAGGGGCCCCAAGTCAGTTCTGCACAGGGATTCACTTTTGGTAATATCCACCACTGATTGGTAGCAACTATAGAGCTAAGCAGAAATAATTTTCCAAGCAAACCATTTTGATTTGATGTTAGCTGGTTCAGATGCCTGGGGGTCAGTTGTCATTTGACTGCCAACTCATGACTAGTCTATGTATGGCTAGTCTATGGCCAGCTTTGGTACAAATCCAAGCTTTATATGTGCATAAACAGTAAATTATTAATATTACACAGTATTTATATAGCGCTGACATATTACTCAGCACTGTACAACGTCAATAGTGATGTCACTAGCTGTCCCTCAAAGGAGCTCACAATCTAATGTACCTACCATAGTTATTTGTCATTTATACACTCTAAGGACAATTTTGGGAAGCTAATTAACCTAACTGCATGTTTTTGGTATGTAGGAGGAAAACCCACACAAACACAGGGAGAACCTGCAAACTCCATGCAGATAGAGTCCATGCAGATAGAGTCCTGGCCTAGATTAGAACCTGGGACCCAGCACTTCAAAGGCCAGAGTGCTAACCTGAGTGCTGCTTAAAACATTATCATATTTTTCTTTTTATTACAACTGATAAATTCTGCTACCGGGCTGTTTTACAATAAAATATGAAACAATGCATTGTTAGTACATCTTACTTACTTGTCTTGACCATGAATGTCATCAATGACCCAAAGCCTCACTTCAGATACTTTATCTGGGTTCATTCTGGGTATTTCCACTGTCCTTAGAATACTAGAAAAATAATAAAGGAAAATGTTTTATCAATTTCAATTTCAAGAGTGAAAAGCTAAGAGTTTCCCCATTATTTCCACCGTTTTTAATATTTTTGTTTGTACACACAATCATTTTTTAACAACAATTTTTGTTTAACTTAAGCTTATTGTAAGCGTTGGTTTTGGATAGGGAAAAACCGAGCTAAGGCCCTACTGCCATCACTTTCTCCCGGGCCCCAATTGACAGAATGGGAGGGTGTGCAGTGACCTGGAATGATGTGTATTTAGGCCCCTTCACTTCATATTTCTTCAGGGCTCCATTTTGTCTAAAACCAGCCAAGTGGAGGTAAAAAAACTTTTCTATTATTGTAATGATTCAAAGTCACCCAAGGAGCTCAGGCTCAGACATACACTCCTGCATGTGCATTATTTCACAAAAACAGCCAGTTCAACAATAAGGTGAGATTAAATTTTCTTTCTTTCCATGTATTTATCTATGGTATCTCCTTCACCCATATATTTATTTGTGCAGTCAAGTTGTTTTAAATAGTAAACGCTAACAAAACCAGTTTCCTTGTTAATCAGACAATTGGTATAATAGGATGTACGTCAAGTCACATAAACCAGTTACTATATGTCAGATATACAGAGGTTGTTTGCTTGGGAAAGTGCCAATATTGGCAATTTTTTTTGGACAGCTAATTCCAGTTCTTTAAACCATGACCTGGAAAATAAATGCAGAATTAAGAAATGAAAGTATTGTGATATTATTATTATAATGGTTTTTCTAAGTAACTGAAAATATGTGCAGAATACTAAAGAAAGAGTTCAGCACAACAACCAGGCAGCTGGTATTTGCAGTGGTAAGCAATGGCAGGACTTATTTTTCTCTAATAAGAGAAGAAATAAAAGGAAGAGGGGTAAAAATGGTATGATTTTTAGCTTTCTAGTGACATTTTATAAAATATTTACTTTTTAAATATATTTTGTGATGCAGTTTTAAATGATAGAGTTTTTTAGGCATACCCCCAGTTAATGCAAGAAGAGTTGAATTACATCTGTAGGGAGCATAGGGCTGTGGGGCTTCATCTATTTTTGTATGATTTAAAACTAACTACAGCATGGTAGGGTGAAAAGAGAACCATACAGACAAGCTGCAGGTTTAGTTTTGCAAGGATCTGTTGGAGCCACATGAAGTTGTAATTTCTCTAAAATTGGAAGAACTTTTGATATTGGGACAATTCATCTATAAACACTGCCTCCTCTTTGAAGACTGACTTGATCCAAATTCATGGTAAATGTTTCCTTTTAAAGGCTTTCCACAATTCAGTGTTAAAGTGGATGCAAAACATGCAAGGTCAGCTTATCTTATGAGGGCCTCCTTCTCCTCCATCTTGACCAGCTGTAGAAAAATATATAAATGAAAAAACATATTGTCATACTTACCTTTCTCCTTGCTTCTACACTGCTTGTAGTAATATCACCATCAGTCCGAGTAGATCCAAGGTAATGGGACCTACTTTGCACAATCAGGCAACATCAGTTTGGTTGCATCTACTTGTAAGACGAGGACTACTTCCTAGGACATCACCCTTGCCTAGGCACTGCAAGTGGGGGCTGGGAGAAAGGTACACTAATGATTCACCCATGCTCATTTTGGTAGTTAGAAAGAAATGTTTTCTTCTGCTTTTTATCCCTTATTAGTATTACTAGACTACACTCTACTTAATGAACTGTGCATAACTTGTAAAGAAGCAAGTAATAGGTCATTGTATGTAGAACATTTTTTCCAATATTTAATGTATTAAGACAGATTGTATTTCAATTTACATAACTTCCCTCCCCATACATCTACATACACCCACATGCACTTTACTGCTATACTGTGCCTTTACCATGCTTATAACTACTACAGACCAATACAATACAGACAATATACATAATAGCAAAACTTGGTTCCAGCCTTTTGTTACAGGCATAAATGATGAGTATTTTCCAAAGAAGAAAAGACAAAGTAGCTCATCACCTCTCTTTTCTGGCGATGGCACCATCTGCAGAACCATTCAGCATCACATTTACTATTCCACAAGATGTTTGAGCAAACTACAGGAAAAACAAGACAAATAAGAATAATCCAGGTTATTAAAAATAGAGCTTTATTTTGTTCTCCCGAGCTTTCATTTCTTTTTTTTTAGCTGTCCTTGTACATATTAGTATATAATAAATTTAGGTGGGACTGAAGCCATTGTGTAGTTTTATTGAACTATTGAACTAATATTATGCATACTGCAAGTAGTATCATGCAAATGTATTTAGTTGTCACTGTTTAATATCTTCATAGTGTTCAAACTATCTCCTTCTAGACTAAATTGACACATCGGAAAGATAGGATTGATTTAGTCAAATTTCATTGGATAAATCATGCATGTTCAAAAATTAATTTCAAGTTTATTTGGAAAAGTAATTTCAGGCAAATATTTCTGTAAAGATATGATGTTTTCCTCAAAAGAATTGTTATCTCCTAACAATTGTTATTATGCATAAGGTCATTGTTAATCTTTGTTCCAATAAAGTATTAGTTGCTATTATTGCCATTTCTTTCTCCTTTAATGCAGTACTTTTAGGTATATCTATTTTATTCTCACCTGTATTTTGTGCATGAACAAGTTTAAAAATGACAGTAGCAGAAGATACACACAATAATGTTTTACCAGCTATAGTTTCTTTCTGAAGTTTGCAAAATATACCTTCACATACAAATATATATATATCATGGAAGCAGTTTTTTAGTAGTTTAACTACAATGTATACACGCACTCATTTCACATACCATAGCAGAGGCTATCTTCCAGAAAGACAATAGAGAATTGTTGCTGCATTCATTCCATGCAGGGCAGGAATTATAGTTCATTCCTGAAATAAATGATATATATTCATAAGCAGCAAGTAATTACTGTATTCGTGTACCAAGTAGACAGATATAGCACTGTGCTTTTTACACGGCTCCATGACGTTTGGTGATCTTTACTATGGGGTATAAAAATTCTACTTCTATGCTCTGGCCTACAGTTCTGGTAGGGAAAGTCTGCTCTGCTAGAGACTTTTAGTGTTAAAAAAATACAGAATGCAGAGCAAGGACTAAATAAAAACTATGACTTCTAAAACTGATCAAACCTCATAGATAACTTTCTAATAAAAAGAAAATTGTTTTTAGATGTGGCTAAAAATCTAGATATAATTTAGACATTACCAACACTACGAAAACATGGAGTATGTGAAAGGAAGATGAATTATTATTTAATGAAGCCAAAGAAAATAATTCTGCCAGGAATAACGCTAGGAATTATCAAGTGATGCTCCGAAGGCCCCAGGTGGCATGCAGCAGTGCCAATGGCAAACAAACATAGATAGAAACACATGAATAAAACCACTGGAGGGGATCTCCTGATGCACTTATATATCCCATATATCCCAATGTCTGCATAGTCACAATGACAAGGTATGAAAAGTGCGCCCACACCTTGCTGGGTGCAGCAAACTCTGTCTGACTTTCAGATTGATGACTTTGGGCTTTCATTTTTCAGAATGAGATTTAGACTTTCAGACATTCTTTGCTTTTATTTTTAGCTTAGTGGCACAGAAGTAAATTAGTTCAACATCAGGTATACAGAAAATATTAGCTGTTTAATAAATCAATATCTTCCCTTCAAGACAATTTCTTCCCATACCAGTTCTGTCAATGGGTCTGATGTATTAAAGCTCTCCTAAGCCTGGAGAGGATACACTTCCACCAGTGAAGCTGGGTGATCCAGCAAACCTGGAATGGATTTCTTAAAAGTAATTTGCTATTTGTTAGCAAATGTTTTCAATCCTATACTAGGTCCATTCCAGGTTTGCTGGATCACCCAGCTTCACTAATAAAAGCGTATCCTCTCCAGCCTTGGAGAGCTTTAATTAATCAGACCCAATGCAGGTGACACTGCCAAATTACATTTGTTGAATGTCAAAGCTGTCAGATCCCATGGAATATTTGGTAGTCACACTATAGTTAAAGCTGATTTGGGACTCTCCTTGGAGTTTTATTAAATCTCACTTGTTTTGGATGGAAATAGTGGAATGTATTATCACAGTGGAATGGATTTTCTCTCTGGGAACATGTTTCTTCCAGTGTTGCCACACAACCTCTTGTATCAATGATAAAGAAAGGCCCACAGCAAAAAAAGAGCAGGGCCTTCATGACAGGGGTGTAAGGGGCTGCCTAGCCAAGGATGAAAGGGGGGGTGGGGGTGGAGTAAGTGCACAGATATAGGGGGGGCTGTGTCGAAAGTTGTCTCAGGAAAAATAGGTTTTTTACAGGAAACAAATTAGCGCCCACCTCCCTGGACTCTAGACGAGTTAGTATATTGGCAGTTGGGGTCTGGGGGAAGGTAAGTGCCCTGTGGTAATTCGGTGGTGAAAGGGCATCTCGGGTGGTGGAGTGTCCCTTTAAGTTGGTTTGGGTGGGCCCCTGAGGCAGGGTTGGGCCTGGGGCCATAACGGTGGTTATGGTGGGTTGCAGCTATTGTAACTGGAGGCGGGCTTTACCTTCCAAGACCTGCAACCCGAATAAATAACTAATGGAAGTAGACTAAAAGGATAGTCTAAAGTTTAGGGGGTGTTAATATTTTGAAATGTTGGGAGTTATTAAAAAGGTTAATAATCACAGTTATTTATAGTTATTTATAGCTATTTACAGTTTTAAGGTTATTATTATTGTTATGTATGTTATTTATGGTATTTATGGTTAATTAATATTATTTATGGTTATTTTGTATTTATGGTCATTTATGCAAATGTAATGTTAAATTATTTGTTGTGTATAAATAAACGGCTGCTTGCCAGCCACTTTTAAGTCCAAAAAGGTGTTGTGTTTTGATTCAGGGGAAGGGGGTAAGAATGGGGGAGATTACTACCGTGTTTCCCTGATATTAAGACATCCCCATTAAATAAGCCACCCCCGATTTTTGAAAAAATAATTAAAATAAGACACTCACCCGTGAATAAGACATCCCCCGATATTTGATCCTGTGTGTGTCTCCTTGATGCTGGCTGCAGCACGTGTCTGCTCCTGGCTGCAGTGCAGAGTGAAACTGAAAGTAACAAGCCGGCATTCTGCACCAGGAAGCAAGCTGCTGATCCCTGCCCTAACGGAGATCCCTGCCCTAACGGAGATCCCTACACTTAATTACCGGTAAGTGATCAGAAGGGGACAATCATTGCATAGAGTGATCAGAAGGGGACAATCAATGGCATAGAGTGATCAGAAGGGGACAATCATTGCATAGAGATCAGAAGGGGACAGTCATTGCATAGAGTGATCAGAAGGGGACAATCATTGCATAGAGTGATCAGAAGGGGACAGTCATTGCATAGAGTGATCAGAAGGGGACAGTCATTGCACAGAGTGATCAGAAGGGGACAATCATTGCATGGAGTGATCAGAAGGGGACAATCAATGGAATAGAGTGATCAAAGGGGAATATGAACGGCACATGAGTGATCAGAAGGGGACAATCAATGGAACATGAGTGATCATGAGTGACTTTCAACAATAAATGTGTACTGTAGTCTTCTTCATGGAAAAATAAAACATCCCTTGAAAATAAGACCTATGGCATATTTTGGCATTTCAAAAAATATAAGACAGTGCCTTATAATCGGGGAAACAGGGTAAGTAAAGGTAGATTAAGAAATGATTCAAGTATAGAGAGAGGGGTAATTATCGGTGGAGGAAGGAGTGAATGAAGGGGGGGAAGAAGAACGGAGCGGGGGCATGGGATCCGCACTACCCTAGTCATGTGTTTCTGCTAGTGTCACTGTGAGACTGGTAGTATCTCTGTGGACATGTTTCTGTCAATGTAGAACTTATTCTTCCACTGCAGATGTGTTCCATACGATGTAAGAATGGTACCAATCCTTTTTTTTTCCCCCTCCAGAGTTCTTTAGTTAGAATAGGCAATTTAATATAAAAATGAAATGGCTATATTACACACAAACACAATGAAAGGAAATGCCAGCATCATACCATAAAGCTCTGCCTGTAAGAGAAAAATGTAGCGTCTTATTCACTGGATTGTTTCATTCGGCTGATGACAATATAAGATCAGTTACAGGAAAAACAAAATAAAGCTTCAATCCAAAGAGCAGAAAGCTTTCAGGGGCCTTTTATCTGTATACTGAAACAGCATACTCTGCAACTTTTATTTGTGCTTTACAACCCTACAATGAACTTCTTTGTAAACACTGGTAACCTTTTACATATTTTCTATACAATCCTATTTCTTTTGATATATTTTGAGGGTCAGCCCATCCAAGAGTGACAGATGGAGAATTGGAGAGACAGCCACTGGACATTCCAGGATTTGGGTGCCTCCATTCTTGAAATCTATGAAGTTATACCTCTGCTACTGTTACTTTCCCCATAACATAGCCTATATTTTAGCATGAATTAAAAAATTAAAAACAATCTATTGTTTCATTCACTAAAAGTTTACCTGGTGTAACTGGCTTCCCACACCATGTAAGTCCATTAAATAGGAAGCCCAGGAATGTGTCCTCCAGGGTCATAAAATCTTCAGTGGCTTTTGTGTAGCGATGAACAAGTTGATTTGTTCTACTCCACAGAAGAGACTTGAATAAAACATAACATATTTATTTAACATTGGAAGACTCATACATTGCATAATTCCATGTTTGTAATGACTGGACTAAAGTGGTTTCAGGTGCTCGTGTATTCTGTGCTAAGTAGGGAGCTTTTTTGGGGAAGCCATGGGAATACTAGATTATTAAGTTTGTTAGCCATAGCTCCCTTCTGTCCCTAATTTACAGAGACTGGCCTATTTTTGGAACTAGTTGCCTCTGTGCCTATTTATCATTCTTCTAGATCAGCGGTCGCCAACCGGTGGTCTGCAGCTCTGACCGGTGCACCCCCTAGTGGGGTCAGGAGAGGGACCCCACTGGGGGAGGCAGCAGCCAGAGTCATGGACCATGTCCTCTGTATGGATCGCAGGCTTAGGGCGGAAGGCGGGTTGTGTCTCTAGACTCGATAGGAGAATGGGCAGATTCTGGCATCGTAAAGACAGTCTGGGGGAATTTTCTTCCCCTTTGAGTGACACACGGCTCCCCATGCATTTGCAGTCTGGAGTCCATGAAATTAGTGGTATGTGACATCCAAAAGGTTGGTGACCACTGGTCCAGGTCTCCAGAAGAATGTCTTACAGCGTTTTCAATTTTCGGATTAGGACATTATAAAGCAAAATGTATTAATGAAAATTAGGAGCGTGCACTTTGTTTGTACACTTTGTTTCTTAAAATGAGGTTTATGTTGGTATATTGTGTCTTTCTCTTAATTACACTGTAACAGATCATCTAGGTAAGATTTTAGACACCTGTGGACCCTAAAAGGAGCAGCAGGGATTTAGGTCCCTTCATTTCTCACAACACTTTATTTCCTGCTGCTAATAAACCTGTCAAAATTTTAATAACTTAATCTGCTGTGTGTTTTGCTAAGTTGTTGGGCTTTGCAATATTGTACAGAGCCTAATAATAAGGGTGGAGTCAGCATTGTCTTTTTTTTTTTATTTATTTTTTTAAAGAAAATTGTCTAAACATGCCAAACATGGTCAGTAACTATGTACTGGGATGCAATGGTCAAAAAGCTTAGTATTAGTTTTCAGATGTATCTGTTTTAACAAAGAGATACAAGAGATCTACAAGAGATTTAAGATGCGTACACACGTCAGATTTTTCTCGCCCGATAATCGGCATCGGCCAGATACGGGCGAGAATCTGGCGTGTGTACAGTCGGCGTTGTTCATCGTCCGTGGATCCGTTATGGCGGATCCACGAACGATGAACGACGACCGATCCTAATGCAAGGGAAGGGGGAGAGCGCGCAGCAGGGTGACGCTCCGTCGCTCTCCTCCTCCCCTCTCCATAGAGCAGAACGGTGCTGTATGTACAGCACCGTTCATGCATCGGGTAGTTCTTTGTCGTTGGAAAGGATCGTGAAAGATCCTTTTCAACGACAAAAATTGCACGTGTGTACGCAGCGTAACTCTCCCAAACTTACGTGAATTTAAAAGATGATTGAAATATATAAATATTTACCTTATCACATGGTATTGTCTGTGCAGCCACTTCACCTAATTTTTTGTAATCTTCCTCAGTGATATTACATGGGTCTTTCCTAAATACGGCTTCTGTTAATTCTTGCCATATTCTACTGCAGTCCTTCATCCTTAGGGAGGAGACATAAATAGATGATTTTATGATTCTGCATATAGAATAAATGTATAATCTATCATCATATGAGCAATTCATAAACAAATAATTATCTTTTAACCTAAATTAGGGAACTCACTTTCCCTAAGGATCCAGGTTTGCTGGATCACCCAAGTTCACTGATGAAAGTATATCCTCTCCAGCCTTGTAGACCTTTTATAAATCAGGTTCATTGCTGGACACCAAATTTAGAATATATATATATATATATATATATATATATATATCAATGGTTCTAACCCCTTAGTCACCTTGCTTACCCACCTACTAGGCAGTTAAGTATCGACTTCCACCCCTTTCTCCTTTATTCTGAACTTTATTTTGTGCCTTCAAGTGTAGAGTATGGAAGATGGCAGCCTGATACCAGTTATTGAGCAACTGCTAGAGGCTGTTTTTTAAGTTTAATTTTCCATTTTGGAATGCATATTCACCTTTTTTGGAGGCTACATTGCAATACTGACACTCTAGCATGTGTTGCTTTATTATTGGAAAACAAGATTTTAATTTAAATAATTAATGGTCATATGAACATAGATAATCTGTGTGTAGTTAGATCGCTGATGAATCTTAAGTATCTTATTGAGGTATTGCCCCCTTGCTTGGCTTGTTTTCTTTATTGGAAATAAATATTTAATTATTACCAAATAACTAACATCAAATATTGTCAAGGCAGGGCTAATAGGTAAATTGGGGCTATAATGTAAATGCAATCTCTTTCAAGGGGTTAAATCAGTGTTTTTCAACCTTTTTAATATTGGGGAACCCTTGAAAATTTTAGGTCCTAGGGAACCCCTGCTATAATACCTATATGCACAACCCACAGCATTTTAGTGTTGTGATCATTGGGAATGTCTCCTACATTATCATCCTTACAAATGGTCAAAAAGATCATCAGTGTCAGTTAAACTGACCTGGAAGGCACAAATATCTCATGGCTCAAGGAACCCCTGGCAACCTCTGGAGGAACCCTTAGGTTCCATAAAATCCTGGTTGAGAAACTTTGGTTTAAAGAGTACTCATCAAATGCACACAAATAATGTAGCTGTTCTGCTAACTTTATTATTACAGTTTCAATTCACTAGATCCTTACACCTTTAAATGGAAAGCATCTTTGACCTTATTTGTACACGTCTATTGCTTACTGTTGCATTACCAATTTCAACACAATAAAAAGTTTTATAGTGAGCAACAGTGACATTCCATCCTATTAATTTTACCAAAACATCTATTGCAGTTTTTGATGCCCTGCCCTGCCCAAAAACGAAAAAACTTGAACAGCTAATAATGATACCAATTCAATAAAATTATAAAGAAATCAGATGAACTCACCCAATGGCTGGATACAAAGACATGTAGTGGTAGCATCGTCCTATAATAATGCTTTTCAGATTTGCTGTGGTTCCTGGTCCTTTGTATTTTTTCTTTGGTACTTTTATAAAACTCCCTGCCTCAGCATCAGCGAGACAGGATGTCATTATTATAACTGCAAGGACAAGTATGCTCCTTGTCCATAGACGTCTGCTCATCCTTCCTTGTCTATTAGTCTTTTAATTAGGGTTCAGTGTCTTGGGTGTGCTATACACTCCTGTATGAACAGCCAGACACGCTAGAAACAGACTGCTGGTGAATTTATATTCTGTTTAGTCATCCCTCCTACTCACACAGCTTATACAGACAGGTCTTTTGTGAAATTTTGAAAGGGCAGACTCTCCCAGCATGTCAAAAAGTTTCTAAATGAGAAAAAAATGTGAAACATCCAACAAACTTTATTTACCCCGTGTTTACGATTTAACTGGTTCAGGACCAGAGCATTACTTAAATACTTAAAACCTTTTTCTGAAAGCAAAGAACTTGTACTTTGTTGTTTAATATTTGAGAAACCTATATATTTAGTTATGCCCCATCCATTTTTCCAGAGTAAAATATGTTAAGTGTTGAGAATGTGTTGAGAAGATAATAGATTTATCAAGCTTTGAAAGTGTGTGCACCAGAAAAGTGTTATACACAATATTGTTCATAGGAACACTTGAAAAACTTTACAGCACATCATGGTGATGTTACCCCAAATAATGGCCCTAGAACTAATATTCTCCATCTACAGTAAGTAGTAATGGCAATAGTTGTTCTGAATATGACCTATTAATTTAGATAGAAATAATTCTAAGTCAAGTTCATTTGCAATGTTGTAAGTCATTACTAAACTCTAAACATTGTTCGAGTAGTATATGATTGTTTTATATTTTTTCACCTAAAGAAAAGAAATAACATCAGTTGGGTTTACTGTCTGATAGGCTGTCTCCTCTGGTATCTTATATCTATTTTACTCTGGGGATCTCCTTGCCATTGTAACTAGCACTGTTTTTTGGTGTCCATGCCTAATTCTTGGTTTTCCTTCCGCTCTACTACGATTAATATTAAATAGGCGATATAGAAAATGCAACATGCCTGAATTGACTGCAAATGTGAGAATCCAACACTAACATAATCATAGACTTTTATTGGAGTATCCCCAGCCTATGATGGATTCTTTATAAAGTACACTTTTCTTTTATTTTGTCAATTTGCAAAATGTATTCTTGGTGATGGCAGGGATCAGATATAATCCTTAAGGGTTTGATCTTGTATACTGAATTTCTTTGCAGGGCTCTCTTGGGTTGTGTAACAATAGTCATTATTGAAAGTACAACTAAAATTGTTACCTACCTAAAACTGCATATCGTTAGTTGAAAAGAGACTTATTTAGCATTCAGTGCCCCATTATTGTGGTAAATCCAAATTTTCTTTGGTTGCTTTGCTTGTCCTAGTGCTGTGTACATCTCCCAGGCCAAATCAAGCACCTTCCAGTTTTTGTGTGTACTATATCCATATATCTATATCCAAGTGAATATCCCTTTCTGTCTAAATGTCCCTCTTAGAGCCACTGTCAATTATTCAGTGATGAGTGTTGCAAACATATTTGTAGTGGATCTATGCTGGGATTATGGGAATGCCACAAACTGTAACATTTCTTCTGCTTTGGGACACAGTAAAGCTACGTACACACGTCAAATTTTTCTTGCCCGATAATCGGCTCAGGGCAGATATCAGGCGAGAATCTGGCATCTGTACAGCGCTCGTCGTTCATCGTCCGTGGATCCATCCTGGCAGATCCACAGACGATGATTGATGAGCGATCCTAATGCAAGTGAAGGGGAGAGAGCGCAGCAGGGTGCCGCTCCGTCGTTTTCCCTCCATAGAGCAGAACGGTGCTGTATGTACATACAGCACTTGTTCATGCATCTTGCGGTTCTTATCGTTGGAAAGGAGGAAAGGATCATAAAAGATCCAGTTTAAGTGAGTATTGAGACTTGCAGGATCTGCAGGAGACTGCAGGATCATCAGGTACAATACATAAGACAATATATTTGGTGTCTGGGGGGGCAAGAGGGGGTACTTTCCCCCACACCCCCATCTGCGGCTTTCTCTTCAACACAAGCATGTTTAAAGATTGTTGTCCCCTTAAAGCTGTAGTAGCCAGGCATTCCATACCACCATACCTCCATATCACCACCTGGCCGTAAAATATGGAAAAGGAAGCACAAGCCAGTGAAGGAGATGGATGGAGTGAAGTGGAGAGCCAGGTGAGATGCTGCTTTTTTCCATAGTCAGTGTGTTGTGGTAAACATGGAACCTTTTATACTACAATGACGTCACTCTGGGGGAAGTTTCTTCTCCTTTGAATGACACCCGGCTCCCCGATGCATGCGTGGTCCGGAGCCGGTAAATTTAGTGGTCCCTGGGTCCAAAAAGGTTGGAGACCACTGGTATAAGCCATCCAGGAAAAAAAAATATTGAAAAAGTAAAACAATAATGGTTACTAGTTAATAATTAAAAAACACTTAAAGAAGGGCAGGAATTTTACAATTACCAAATACCAAATATTTTTTTTACATAAAAGGTCTGCCTTGAGCCTGTATCCATCCACAGCAGCAGGAAAAACTGGTCAGAATACATATTAGCTGCAGTGTGCGTCAAGTACACCAAATTTTTTTCACCTTATATTATCTTATAATTTCTACCTACTCAACAGTGCTTAAACCTGTCACACAGGCTGGTCGGGCTATTAACCTTAACATTGTTGCAGACATGTAAATAAAAACTATAAACCAATTTATAGCTGTCTTCTGTGGTCACAAAATAGATGCAGACGTACTTTAAAGGCATTTAAATAAAGCTGAAGAATTGTCTATAACAGTTGGTTCTTAGATATCCATTCCTAGACATTGTGGCTGCCAACAACATTGAGGAAATATTGACAGCTCCAAAGCAGGGAAGTATTTGTTTTTTGCTCAAACTTCTTCCATATCCCAATTCACTCACCATTTCTTTAACTTCATTTACAAGCAATTTTATCCTGGGATGAGCTGTGAGACTACTATATCATGTGAGGTTTTGCAAGAGGTTTTTTTTCTTTTCTCAAGAAAAGCAGTTTTACACAATATAGTTTGTTTTATAGTTTACAAGGTATGTAATATATGGATGTTCTCTGTGATTGGCTGGAGAAAGATAAACCCTGATGACAGCTCAAGCGTCATCAGGATTTTCCTTTCCCCAGCCAATCACAGAGCACTAGAGGTGACTGGATGGGGAGATGGAGAATCTCTGTCCAAGAACACATACTATAGTTACGCTGGGGCTGCAAGAGCAATCAGGGGAGCGGAGCTGACAGCTCCGCTCCCGATTGCTCTTGCAGTTTCACACAGTCCCCAAAAATAACCCAAATTTTCCCCCCATTGACTTTAATAGTGTTCAAATTCAACGTTCAATCACCCGAACAATATCGAATAGCTGTTGAATCGAATAGTGAGATATTCAACCAACACTACTCTTGACATGTTTCTGCTTCCTGATCAGTGCTTCTTCTTGTTATCAACCTTGGTTAATTCATCATTACCATTCATGCTCCTCTGGTACCCTCATGTATCCATCCCCATTCCAAGTTCACTTAGGCCAGAAATGCTCTCAACTCAGGTATCTACCAGATACATGATATAGTCACTGAGAAGTCGATCAATGGAAGAGACTGTCATTGTGCAGCATGTCACTAAGGGGCCTCCTGGTAGATGCGACACTGAGAGGTTTGTCACTGGGGTTATTCTGAAATTTTTGGATTTTATCTTTAAATGTTTATGTAGATTTTTTATATAAATGTTTTGTTTATAGGACAATTAGGTTTAGGCTAGAGCAAACTACACTATATACTAGAATATAAATCAATCTAAATATAAACATAAAAAAAAAATTTTACCTGAAAAAAAAAACAGGAAAATCTATATACCTAAGTATAAACCTAAGGCACAAAATGCAGTTGTCACTGGTAACATTTAAAACAGTAATACATACAATATATACAAAAATCACATGAGCTCAGTCATTTTTACAGCTAAAGTATTTTGTGGTATGATGGCTCACTAGCTCTCAAATGGTCTTGGCCACCAGTAGATGGTGCTGTGTCCTCATGTAAATATATGTAACAATATTCAATATTATTTCAGATGCCAATAATTTGTTACACATTTTTACATGAGGATGCAGTGCCATCCAGTGGTGTGACCTGAATATAAAGTGAGCTTTTTCAGGTCAAAGATTGTTTTATATTTAAATCTATACAGTTATTGTTGTTAGGTCCTTGCATTTGTTTTGGCCCACGATGCCTTGACAAATGTTTGGAAACCTCCTTTATTAATATGCATTTTACATTGTGACATGCTCATAAACCTAATACAGACTCTTCCTATGCATCTTCTAGACTGAAGACTTCAAAGTCTAGTTTGCATCAACAGTCTACTTAATGAGGTGCCCATCCCACCCTCAGGTCCCAAATAAAGCACTATGGGCTCCTATTATTATTGTTATGCTATTGACCATGGGGATGGAAAGTTAGTGGCCAATTAACCTTTCCATTAACAATTTAATAATTTAAATAGTAAATACTTTTTTATTTACACAGTGGATGCTATATCAAAAAATTATTTGGCACTTGTAATACACAGCAATAAAGCAATGGACTTATGTCTTTTATGCATATACACCCACTGGTGGCTTCCTGTATTGTTACAGCACTGATCTGAGCTGCCACCGTTAGCATAGAATAAGGATACAGAACGATGTATTTTAATTTCTCCAGGCACTGTCTCCAGAATTAAAAGCAGAGCCCATAATTTTCAAAGTAATGAATTTATGTTAGCGGTACTGAGGGCCCAGTAAAATGGCTAAATCTTATCAAAGATAAGCAAACCCAAGCAAAATGTTGTAGATCGATCTAGAAGCATACTAATAAATGTAACTTCCCTTTGCAGCAGTCAGTCTGACCAATACTTTTCAGAAAAAATATAGCCACTTGTATTGTTCCACAGCTCTACAATATTTTATTTTACAAACAGATTTATGACAATCAGCATGCAAGGCACAACAGTAATAAGAAAATACGCCCACTATTCTAGATTGATCGGAGCTTTATCTCTTTTACTGCTCTCTGCGTATGCAGAGAAGCCGTTCTATTGACTTGTTGTGGCAGCCATCTTGGTAATGGAGCAGGACTTGGCTTCCTGATGTCAGAGTTTACCCCCTATGAGTGATGGAGTAATGACCAAAAAGCACCAGGAGAGGTGGAGGAGGACACACTCTTAGTCACCAAGCCCCGAACACCTGATTATCAAGTCTGGTTCGCTCAATAACCCAGAAAGCCATTGGTTCAGAATGACAACCACACAACTAAAATCTTTAGTAAAAGAGTTCAGAGAGCATCACAACCTAAAAATGTCCAATGTAAATATGTACAGATGTGTTAATGAAACTTTATTATTATCCAAAGAAGATTTATTAATGGTTTAGTAATGGAACAATAATCAAGGTGAAAAAAGTGAGAGTCATCATTATCATCCATGATGATGTGGTAAATGCACTTCGATTTGTTGTACAATCTGCGTGATGGGGGAAGTCCACACATTGCAAGATCCTGACCGGTCTGTGGGCAAGAAAAAGAGAAACGTTACTATACCAGAGAACATTTGGTTAATTAAGCGGTCAGTCAGTCTGGACGAGCAGTAAAAACAGTAGCTGTAATCAGTCCCCCCTCCAAATGTAAAAGTTATTTTAACTTGGCTTACATTTTAAAGCAGAACTATGTCCATTTAGCTTTCCACAACAGCTGTGACACATTCCCATGGTCTTTTCCCTGGTTTGTAATATTCAGCCATCCTGACAGGCCTCACCAGGATATCATTCATCTGCACATATGCAGCATCTCCTCAAGGAAGCCCAATAAGGATAGGGGTGGCTGTGAGTGACCGTTTACTGTCAAATCTGTAAACATTGGGTCTCCAGCACTGCACCAGAACCAGCACTGCAACACAAACGCAGAGTAACTTTCAAGGTGCCAGCTGCTAGCTGATCCTTGGATTGCTTGCTCCTGCCACAGGTCTGAGCCAGCCCTTGTACAGCAAACCTAAACCCTGGTACACCAGGGATCTGCTATGGGCAACAAAGAGTTAAATATCTGACCTTTAGTGAACTTTTAGTGACCCTGCAACCTTTCATCAGTGTGCAGCTGAAAAGAGTAGTGGATACTTCTTTACAAGTGTGCTATAACTCTATCGAATTAGGGTCCTTCTTTAAAATTTCAAATATGTGACATAATCATACCGCATAATGATACGGACATAACATCTCATCCTGCCCACTTTATTTGGTAAACATATTTATTTTAAGCATTGGCCACCACTTGTATCTGACAGTTGTTTGGCAAGCAAAATGTTACCTTACCCTGGATGATAGGAAACACTTGTTAAATAAAATATTATTATATACAGTATATTGTCTCATTTAATTTGTCTTCCAGATGGCCAGCCTTTTCTGTATCATCTTCTTCCTTCCACCCCATCCTATATCACACGCACATATACTATACATATTATGATGCATACATGCATGTTAGAATTGTTATATATATTATAATAATTGTATGAATTGTATGGTAATATAACTTGCCTGTAATTGTCGACACATTCGTATGGAAATTGTTTTGATGTTAGGAGAGACTCCAGTATCGCTATGCTGTTATTTCCACAAGAGTCTCTGAAAGACACAGCAAACAGATTGTAAATTCATATAAAAATCTTTTTACTTTTATCAATGATGTAAATATCTGAGGTCACGTGATAAAGCATTGTATAGATCATGGCATTGGGTTTGTTACTTATTTGTAGCAATATAAAATAATTTGCAATCTGCTAGTTAAACCTTTCTGTTTCCCTCCCCTCCCTGTTATCTGTGACAATAAATAGCAGTTCAAAGGCCACTGCCTGAGGGCCCAGACACTCCTCAGCCAGCAGGGACCCCAACAACAGCTTGCATGTCTGGCTCATGCACCCTCAGAACTCAGATTACCCAGTCCAGCTATCCATACTGTGGCACAGGGCTAGAAGAGTGATGTGCATGCCCCCAGTTTATGGCCAGTGACTGAATTCCTAAAACCTGCTGCTTCAGGGAACCCCTGCTATAAATTTTATGCCCACAGGTCCCAGTATATTAGTGTGGTGGTAAATGAGGTGAATGTCTTTTACAATGCTGGCCAGTAGAAAGAATGACACCATTACACATAGCCAGAGGTTGGACTAATTTGTCACCCTTCAAGCCCAAGTCGAGTCTTAAGTCAATGACACCAAGTCCCAAGTCAAGTCTCAAGTCACCAAGAATTTCTCCAAGTCGAGTCCCAAGTAAAGTCACTTATTTATCCCCAATTTGTCCCCATAAAGAAACAGAGCTCTGATCAGAGAAGAAAGCCGTGGAAGGAGGAAGGCGGTGTTGCAGAAGACTCATTGCCTTCCTCCCTACCTTTCTTGCATTCTAAGTTTTCTCCTCTGACAGCTAAAGGGGGGGGGGCTGTGTTACAGAAGTCTCAGTGCCTTCCTCGCCTTCCCCTTCAGCTGTCAGCAGAGAAATGAAGTTGCTAGTTGAGTTGCAAGTCGTTCATTAGGCTCCACCAAGTTGCGCAACTCGAGTTCCAACCTCTGTACAAAAAGACAATTGGTGTCAGCTAAACTGACCTGAAAGGCACAAACTGCTCATTGTTCAAGGCACCCCTAGGAACATCTGGAGGAACACTGGTCCAAGAATTCACACTTACTTTAACTTGCTATATGCTGATTAGTCATGATTAGTCATGGGTCACTCTAAAACATCACTCACTATCACATTAAGGACACATTACAGCTAGATCTGGGCTTTGGCTTCATATAAATAAATATAGCTACAAATTAATATATTTTTGATTACTCAGTAGAATAAAGTTTTTCCAAGCAAAATTTGTTACTTACACATCAACTCCACCAATTTCATCCACCACCCAGATGTTGATTTTTGTTACTTTGTCTCTTTGAAAATTGGGAATTTCAAAGTCTGATAAAAAACTAAGAACAAGATTATTTATTTTACATAAACTTTAATGACATCATCTCTATGTATGACATACAGTATTCTACCTAACAGTCACAGGGTTGTATTGTACTGATAACTGAATCACCTATTCCGGAATTGCTGCAGATCAGTTCAAACATAAAGAAAGCCTGTATTAGAAAAACAATTACTGCAATTACTGATCACTTTTTAAAAAAAATGTTAGTTACTTGGCTGATTCTGGCTTCAGGATTTATAGTCATTGTTATGAAACAAGTATACCACCATTAAGTCTGAATTCCTGATTGTCATAGGTAAGTCAGAAAATTGTCATTATTAATATCTGGCTGTCATTGGTAGTAGTTGCCTGTTGCTGGTTCCATCTGCCTGTCATTGATCTCTGATTGTCATTATTAATAACTGCCTGCCATTGGTAATAGCTGCTTGTTGATGGATTTATCTGCATGTCATTGATATCTGCTTATTGTTCATAAAATCTGCACATCAGTGGAATTTGCATGTCATTGGTAATATCTGCATAGCATTAGAATTCTCCTATTTTTGTTGAGGATAAATGCTTGTCAGTGGTATAATGAAGATTCAGCAGTCACATATGACTTCCAATCGTGGGTCTGATTTAATAAATCTATTCAAGGCTGGAGAAGATACATTTTCATCAATGAAGCTGGGTGATCCAGAAAACCTGGATTGGATTTCTTAAAAATCATTTGCTAGCAAATGTTTTCAGTCCTGGTCCAGATCTATTCCAGGTTTTCTGGATCACCCAGCTTCACTAATGAAAGTGTATCCATTCCAGCCTTGGAGAGCTTTAATAAATCAGGCCCCCAGACTTAGTATTACAAAGTGAAAGTGCTCAGGGGGTGATTTACTGCAGTGGTCGCCAATCTTTATGGACCTACGGAACACTAAACTTACGGGCTACAGACCATGCATGCCCAGGGAGCCATGTATCGCTCAAAGGGGAAGAAACTTCCCCCATAGTGATATCATGATGCCAGAACCCACCCACTCCCCCATGGCAGGTCTGAACCTGCGATGGTAGAGTGCGCGTGTTGTGTCCATGGACACAACCCACTCACCACCCTGAGCCTGTGATCCTTACGGGGGACATGGGCCATGGCTCTGGACTGTGCACCCCCCTGACCCCACTGGGGGGCACACTGGCCTGAGCCGCGGACCACTGGTTGGCGACCACTGGTTTAGTGCACTTTCCACAAAATGTGTCCTTTAAATAATGCTGTTCACTAATGTCAAGAGCTATTTCACAGGGAATCTATTTTAAGTTTGCTTGTCTACCCTATACATGTTACTGTGATTACAAAAGTAACCTGAAGCAAATAATAAGTAAAACTATTTCAGTACAAGTTAGCTACACCTTTGTACACACACTAAATGACTGATGAAGGTATTCATTTATACCTGGGCACAGGGAAAGCACCTCCTGGTGTGGATCCATTGAGCAGGATCTGAATTTCACCAGAGCTCTTTTTAGCATACTACAAATTGAAAAATAATTCACATATTACATATGCAGGGTGGATACCAGAAGAAATCAATCAGAACAATAGTTGTTCATTATTCTGTAGTCTTAGTACTCATCTTATGCCCCATGAAATCAAACTGGATGTTTGGGCAGCCAACTACTAATCATCACTGCTGTCACAAGGAAGGGTGGAGAGAATGCCAAATATTTCTCTATACTCTCAAGTACAGAGCAGAGGAAGACTGCAGGAGGGAGTATGTGTGGCTAGGGAAGCCAACGGGTAAACTGTAACAATAAAACTGGTTAATAGGTGCAAAATATTTGTTAATCCTACGGGAAATCTTGTAAAATGCCAACAATGACGTAATGAAGTTTCAAGCCTGTTACCGTTTCAGGTCACAGAAATACAACAGGAAGTGAGTGGAAATTTTCCAAAGTGAGGGTCCTTGGAACAAACATCTCCACTTGACAATAAAGCACTACTGAGAGGACGGAATTGAGGGGAATGCATAGAAATGGGCTAATGAAGTCTGTTGCAGCTGTTTGATCATAGGGTGTACCCATTCAAGCCAGTTAGACCATCGGGGGTTTATCACCTTTAAACCCAGAAGGGAAATCAGCAGATTGATGTTCACTGATCTCCTACCACTATCAATCCTAACACTTTCCCTAATGATCCCAGACATTCAGGAAGGACAGGTAAACCCAGTAACAGGACAGGTATGCAACACTTAATTATATTCATTGATAATTTATCCTTCTTCTACTCACACAGGTATTACCCCTAACTTAAAGTATATCTATACCCCAAATTCTTTTTTGTCTTGAATATAAGAAAAGGTTTGAACCATACTCAAGTTTTACTTCTATCTAGGTTTTACTTCCTGTGCTTGTGACAACCTTGTACCAGGAGGGAAAGTCTGTGGCAATAGGTACAATGATTCCGATTCAGTGCTTTTATACTTCCTAATCTCTTTTTAGCCAGCCACAGACTATTGAATGCAAGGCAGAGAAGATTCATCAATAAATATAACTGCTCGGAGTACATAGGAACACTCGAGCTGCATACACATTTGCAATTATAGTCGTTGGAAAGGATCTTTCACGTTCCTTTCCATCGACTAAGAACTCCACGATGCATGAACCAGTGCTGTAAATACAGCATCGTTCTGGTCTATGCAGAGGGGAGGGTGAGAGGGACCGAGCGGCACCCTGCTGCGTGCTTTCCCCCTTAACTTGCATTACGATCATTCGTCGTTCATCGTCCGTGGATCTGTCAGGACAGTAGTTCGGACGACTAACGACGCTCGCTGTACACACTTCAGATTCTCGTCCGATAAGGGCCCTGAGCCATTGGAAGTGTGTACGTAGCTTAAGCTGGGGGAGTTTATACATACATATAGCAAAGGGGACACTGGAAGGACACCAATGGAAGTAACTTTTTAGCTAAAACTATTTTGGATATTTTAATTTACTTGCTAGAATTGTTCTTGATCCTAAGTCTAAAACTTGAAGTTCACTAAAACTGGATCTATACAGTTCTTACACTAAAATTTAGAGAGTATATGCTTCATAAAAGGCAGATAATATACAGAAATATATATAATAAATACAGGCAATGCACTATTTTTTACCCCACAGTTTGTTGGGAAAAGTGCAGCTCACCTGTTCCAATGACTGATCCGCAGAACTGCATGTTGTCTCCTATCCACCCAGGTAACGTGTCACCCAGGGCCATATATCGGTTTGTCGTGTCTGTGTACTTCTTCACCAAGCTTTTGTTGTTTTCCCAGAAAAGTGACTATAATAGATAAAGAAATATCATACATTAAAATGCAAAACATAAAATGAAAATGCATCATATCAGCATATAAAACTCCGCCCTCAACTAACCACTAATAAACTAGAATGTTATTCTTCATTACTCCACCCCTGCCTAACCACAAGCACAATGTTTTTATATGAACCGCCTCTGCTTAACCTGGCAGTAATAACAATGCTGTCACTGATCTTAACTTAAAGAATACCTAAAGCAAGGACAGCAGGAAGTCTATCTGAATAGTCAGTATATTACTAGGGACCAATGCTCTAGATCAGTGATTTTCAACCACTGTTCCATGGCACACTACTGAAAGATCTTCAGCTAGCCAAGTCAGGGGAGGATTACCATGGTTAGGAGTGTCAGTGATCTCAGAGCCCTGGCTCAGTTCTGCCCTGCCTTACCCCTCACTGCTATTAAACAACAGTCGGCTGCACCTCTATGGGAATGCTAGGGATGTCTTTCTGTGTGAGAAGTGTGTAACAGTGGGGCATGGGGAGGGAGGCAGAGAGGGCAGGAGGGCAGTGTGAGGTGAGCAGTGCTGGTTAGCAGTTCTTTTTCTTGTGCAGCACGTCATTCTCCTATGACAGGTGAGCTGTACCTTTCCTGTCCCTATAGCCGTGTAGTGCAATGTCTGTGCAATGTTCTGCAATTCAATGTCTCATTAGCTCCAGTCACTTCTGTGGCATTTTTATTGTTGGTAGATCATTTTGACTTGGTCATTTAAAAAAATTGTGTGCCAAAAAAGTGTGGGCTTGTGATAGCACAGAACCCGTAGTGTGACAAAGGAATACAGAGACTGCTCTCTCGGCTCTCTCTCTCTCTGCTCTCTCTGCTCTCACTCTGCGCTCCCTCTCTCTCTCTCTGTCCTCTGCTCTTTCTATACGCTCTCTCTCTTTCTGCTCCCTTTGTCTTTTTCTCTGCTCCCTCTCTCTCTCTGCTCCCTCTTTCTGTTCTCACTCCGCGCTTCCTCTCTCTTTCTCTCTCTGCGCTCTCTCTCTCTCTGCTTTCTCTTTCTCTGCTCTCTCTCTCTCTGCTCTCTCTCCTCTCTTTGCTCATTCTCTCTGCTTTCTCTCTCTCTGCTTTCTCTTTCTCTGCTTTTTCTCTCTCTCTCACGCTGCTTTCTCTTTCTCTGCTCTCTCTCTCTCTCTCTCTCGCTGCTTTCTCTTCCTCTGCTCTCTCTCTCTCTCTCGCTGCTTTCTCTTTCTCTGCTCTCTCTCTCTCGCTGCTTTCTCTTTCTCAGTTCTCTCTCTCTCTCTCTCTCTCTCTCTCCTCACTTTCCTCTCTCTGCTCTTTCTTTCTCTCTCTCTCTTTCTCTATCTGCTTTCTCTTTCTCTGCCCTCTCTCTGGTTGGGCGAGTCAAATTGCATCTTAGCTAGAACTTCTTTTTATGTATATTGTTATAAATTGAAGGAATATACTTGTTTCTTTCCCTGTATCCAGTATCTTGATTTCTAGTGGTTGGTATAATTCTAACTCTCAGGGGATGTAAATATACACTTCTTTTTTGTAGAGTGGCTGCTACAAGTCACTTGACAAATATTTCACAAAGGCTTTAAAGCTGCCTCATTTTTTTCTAGCATTTTTACTCAATATTTGGGTATACCATGTTACTGGGTACTGAAAAATCCATGCACCATTCCAGAATATAACTAAGTGGAATAGAGATTTACATTAAAAGACAAGAATGAAGAGTGCATACAACCTACTAAATATGACAGTTTGCACAAAATGTGTTGCACTCTAATATTTTAAAGCTTAGCAGCTTTTTAGCTGTGTTAAAAATGTTAAATTGTTGAAATAAATGTGGGAGTCTCCAGGTTTGTTCTTTAAAGCCCTGTGTTACACGTATGCACAGTTAGTGGAATGATTGGGCTAATAACACATAAAACTATTTGAGCCAGGACTTTGCACATGTTCATTCGTTTTTAATATTTAAAGTGAACTTTAATCTGCAAAAGGATCATTTTAAAGTGGAACTAAAGTAAAAAATAAATAAATAAAGAATTGTATTGTGACATATATGTTCATGCTGTTATGCAAGGTAAACAATATAGATTTTAAAAATAAAGTGTACTCTGTATATACAAAAATATATTTTTAGCATTTTTATTGTTGGTAGATCATATTGACTTGGTCATTTTAAAAGTAGCTTGCAAGCAAAAAAAGTGTGGGCACCCCTGATCCAAGACTTCTAAACAGGCCCAGGTTTCGCACTGAGTGAGTATAAATAAATTGATAACTATATTGTCATTATATATATATTGTATTAAGCTACTGAGTGTCATTTTGTAACATTTTTGGTTTGTGATGTGCCTCAGGATTTTTTCAATGTAAAAAATGTGCCGTAGCAATAAAAAAGAGATCCTATGAATATAAAAAGAATCAGGGGCACTGTATGGAAAGTGATTCTTTAATACACATTGAGTAGAATATAAGATTCTAAATGCAGTGCAGACAAGCTAAGAATACTGCAGTGACAAAAAAAATGAAAGCAAGACCACTTTGCTTTAATTCTCACATGAACAGCCTTCTCCCTCTGAACAGAATTATTACGTGATATAACCGATTCTAGCACCACTAAACTGTGAAATAGAAGGTTATTCTTTTTTATAGAGATTGCATTATTCAGATAAAGTTAGGTGTAGTAACTATGGGCAATAGAGAGTTTTCAGTTGTAGGTTCTACCAGACTGTATGTTTGCTTTAAAGTGAACCTATGCCTAACTCATATAGCGCCATGTGGCTCACTTCTCTTCCTCTAACGTGAGATTGTTAGTCCTTGGCAACTGAGCACCTGGCATCTCTGCTCTGTAACAATGGAGTATGGAGAGAATCCTCAGCTCTCTCATTACCTCTGCCAGGAAATTAAAGTTTTTCCCTTGCTTTACTGAAACCTTTTTGCAAAGTCATGTATAACTGAAATCTACCCCCCTTGTCTTCAGCCAGTGCCCATTTCCACAGATTTTCCAGAAAGCTGGAAAACTTGGAACTAACACAGAATGTGGTATTACGTGCTTTGTTATCTCTACATTGCTACTCGAGATACCAGTACATGATCCATAATGATGCATACCTTATTTGCAGGGATGTCATGGTGTGTCAAGTTAATAAAGAGCTCAAAGTCAGATGGAAAGACAGAACATGGGTCCTTGCTGAGGAAGGCACTTCTAAAAGCGGCCCATATAGCAGAGCAGTTCCTAGCACTGTAACAACAAGTTAGGTTAATAAGTTAAGTTAATATCAAATATAATTATTCTGATTTTAAAAAAAATATTGTTTTTATTGTTTTATTTGATAAACATTACTCTATGGTAAGCACAGTAATTTACTACTGTTAGCCAATCCAATTTATGTTTTGCACACTTCTGCCTGTTTTTTTTCCAATAGGCTAAAAAATGTCTTTAAAGAATCTGAATACATGCTTTTTACCTTTTCAGTATTTAACAGGTAGTACTTACCCCACAGATGGATTTACCGTTGCAATGTAATCATAACATCGGCCAATAACAATATCTTCCAGGTTGGGGGTAGTACCCGGTCCCAGCCATTTTCTGTCCGCTGCTTTATTCAGCTGAACCAGATGGCAAATACTCAACAGCAGAGTTCCCAGGATACAATGAAGGATCTGCATTCTGCGTTTCTGGTAACAAGGAAATATAGGACAGTATAAGAATACAAAATGTACTTTCATAGGATACTGCATATAACATTACCAATACATAAACATTTACAATATACGTGAAGATCCCCACCTTCTAGATTGTAAGCTCTTGGCAGCAGGGTCCTCACCTACTGTGTCACTGTCTGCATTCGTCTGTCATTTCAAACCCCTATTTAATGCACACCGCTGCGTAATACGTTGGCGCTAGATAAATCCTGCTTATTAATAATAATAATAATAATAATAGCAGAAAAAATGTAGAATCGTGTTAGGCTGTATGTGATAAACATTCCTAAATTAGAACTTTGGAAATGGACAGGTAGGCATGGTATATACATTATTTAGATCAGGGCACAGAAAGTGCAAAAATTTGCTGCACACAACTATCACCAACAGAAGACTGAGCCAAAATACTTCCATTTACATGCCATTCAGAATGAATTATTACTCCACATATAAAAATATCTTATCCTGAAAATCTTGTAGCTGCAGTGCAGGGGAGGGCTGCTCTATACTGGCAACCTAAAAGACAAATATAGACCAGAACACCAGAGGTGTCATAAGGTCATTATACTTGCTGTGCACCAATGAGGATATGTGGCCACCTAAATTCTAGAGTTCTTTAAAATACAAAGTATTTTATGTTACCCCAGAAAATGTAAAATTCCTGTTGGAGAATAGAGGTTGAGATGAATTTAAGAAAACACTGCAATATTAGAACCAAACACAATGGAAAATTCTCCCACCAGTGATCAGATCAGATAATTGGTATGATATTAGGAAGCATACATCTTTCTCTTGCAAGATTGCCAGCTCTACATAATACTGTACATACCAAGGGCCTGGTAAGTCAAGTATAGGAAAACTCATAACAAAAGAAACAATGGGTAATACTAGTAACTAGTCATTTGACTTCCTTCATGCATATTTTGGGTACACCACCATAGCTCAGGTACTTTTAAATACCCAATTTTTTTCATAAGCGACATTTATTTATATATATTATATATATATATATATAATCAAGATTTGCAAACTGTGTTATGCAAGTGACTGCCATTGTCTGCACACAGACTAGAAATTATATAAACACTGTAATTTTATGTAATTTGTATCTCACAGCAAAGTTTCAAGAAAGAACACGTTAAGTTGAAAATGTTAATAATCTGATCCAACTGGTTTTATATTAAAGGCACAGAGGCTTCTAGATGGGAACAAATATATATATTTGCATCATAAGTTATGACAGCAGATTTCCAGAAACTAATTTGCATTTAGGATTATATATATATATTAGATATTATCTCCAATTACTGTGCTTAATCAGTTTTATATCAATTCCATGAACAATCATGTATATCTTTAATATTATGATTACAATTGCACTGTTGCAAAAGAACACAATTGTGCATACATAATTATACATACCGTATGTTAATTGGTTTCCCTCATAATGAAGCCCTGGATTTACTTAGGGACATTAGAATATGGTTGGGAAAGATTGGAGATTCTCTGAGGGATGGTTAGTGACATGGCACTAAGTAATATGCTAACGCTATATAACATAATAAATGCTTTATAATAATATTATCAACTTGATTAGTATTGTGGATATCTGCAACAGACTGATGATGATTACAGACTTTATATAAACGAATGAATGCAATTAACAAGTCTTTGATTGAAAGAGAATTTTAGTTGTGCTCCTCACAACACTAAAAGCACCATTGTAGTTTGCAAGCTCATTTAAAGTCCTCATCCACAGTTTTTTGGGCTTGGATCCTACTTTCTGGAATTGAGGACTCCTGATTCATAACCTAAACATGTTTAAACTTTTGATTTGAATAGAGACGCTCAACACAAATGGACCAAGTCTAGCAAACCTAGCAAATTAGTAATGCATGCTCATGCTTTTCCTAAAGCTAGCAGCAAGGACTTGTTCCTGTGGGAGCAATTTTATATGGTTCGACTGATTTCTGTAGAAAGGAGTTGAAAAGACAAAAGAAAATGGGAGACAATTTCCTCCAAGTAAGGGGAAGGTTCTTCTTAGACCCTCTTATTACAAAGGTGAAAGCAATGGATTTTTGCAATAATTTCCTATCCTATATAGAAGGTGCATCCCCGCATTACGAACATAGAAAGAAAAAAAAATCTGACTTGTCTGCTTTCAATTTGTTACCAGAAAACTAAAAAAAAAATAGGAGATCGGGATGTGTGGATAGGTGAAGAGCTACAGGTAGAACAGCTACACTATGGTGTTTTTGTTTAGTTTAGTTCCAAAGATAATACCTATTATTATTACAGTACAGTATTTATAAAGCGCCAACAAATGACACGGCGCTTTACAAAGTCCATAGACAAGTCACTAGCTGTCCCTCAAAGGAGCTTACAATCTAATGTCCCTATCATAGTCATATGTCGATACCAAGTCTAAGGACAATTTTGGGGGAAACTACTTAACCTAACTGCATGTTTTTGGAATCTGTGAGGAAACCCACGCAGGCTCCATGCAGATAGTGTCCTGGCCAAGATTGGTAAATATATAGGCCCTGATTTTTGAAAGCTCTCAAAGGCTGGAGAGGATACACTTTCATCAGTGAAGATGGTTGATACATTAAAGGTGGAATAGATTTCTTAATTTGCTATTGTTTTGAATACTGGACCAGATCAATTTAAGGTTTGCTGGATCACCCAGCTTCACTGATGAAAGAGTATCCTCTCCAGCCTTGGAGAGCTTTATTAAATCAAGCCCATATTTGGAGTGATGGGATGGAAGTTCTCTAGCTTTAGGGGGTAAGCAAAAGCTAAAAAAGGACTTTCCTATATTCATAGCCAAACCCTTTTTTTTAGTTTTGGATAGATTAGGATGCAAATAAAGCCTACTTCAGGCTTTTACTGATGTCCTTCCCCACTGGGGAGATTCATCCTCCTAATTGGTCAAGAGGTGGGGGAGAGGTATCTGTTCAATTAACAGATTTCTAAGATTCAAATTCCCCACAACTTGTTTAAATTTTATCATGTATTTATAAAGCGCCAACATTTTACACAGCCCTTTCAAAAGTCCATAGTCATGTCACTAACTGTCCTTCAAAGGAGCTCACAATCTAATATCCGACCATAGTCATATGTCATTACACAGTCCAAGGACAATTTTGTGGTGAAGCCAATTAACCTAACTGCATGTTCTTGGGATGTGAAAGGAAAGTGGAGTACCCTCCAGTGGAAGGAAACCCACACAAACAGAACATACAAACTCCATGCACATAGTGCCCTAGCTGAGATTCAAACATGGAACCTAGCACTGCAAAAAGCAAGAGTGCTAACCTTTGAGCCAACTGTGCTATTAAGTGAAGGAATGTCCTCTAAAATGGGACCTACTCTATGTGAAAATAAAATATTAGCATTAAAATATGTAAATATTTTGTTCAGATTTCCACAACAACTTTGTAGATGACCCAACTACTCTAACTGATTAAAAGACTGAATGTGCTACTATGTAATATCCGATACCTTGCAGAATTGTATGCTTTGAGTTAGGAGCTTAGGCTCGGAATTTTCCGAACGAGCGTCACCCACATCCTGGCGTGTGTAACACCCATCCTCCTACTGCCGGCCTAGTCTGGCATGGCAGCTGAGCTTTAGATTTTGTTTCGCTCTAGAGCGTGCTGACACAATCTTGAGAAAATGGTTTTGGCATCTTTGTTTGTGAATTTCCATCAGTTATCTGAACACAGTTAACTGTGATAAAAGTAAAGTTTAGAACTTAATCCCTTGTTATTTAGGCTAGTCAAAATGTTCGCTCCACCATTCGGGAAGAGGGGTGGAGGGGAAGAGGCAGCAGTTCAAGTGAGGTTAATCTTCAGGAATGTCGCTAATCCTATTATTTGTCCTGAGGCTAATACTCAGTATTATCCACCTTCACAAGGAAGGTTTCATTTCCTGGATGGGATACATATCTAAAACCATCACTCATTCATCTAATTCTGAATCTTTGTTCTAACAGCCATTTTATGATCCCAATGAGACATGAGCTCCTTTGTGTTCTTGTATGTTACTTATTAATTGTCTAGATGAGCACGCTTGGTTTAAATCTCATAAACTGCTCCTGTAAGATTCTCTTTTGTTATTGTTGAGGCTTACAAACACTTTAATTTTTATGCTGTACTTTGAGAAATGACACTCCTTTTATAACCATGTTTGTTAATTTGTTTTGTGATACTGATGGCACAATTAAATTACCAAATATAAAGCAGTTATGTGTACAAGCAATACATTACACAGAGGGTATATTTCACAAAATAATTTTATTTTAATCTTTTTTATACATTTAAAGTCCTGTATTAGAGTTACTGTCATAAAATTATTGCTATTAGTGTTACCAGTCAGATATAATGTAATTTCATTTTCCAACTAAAGTAAGACATTATTTTACATTATACATTATTTCTGACACCACTATTTCAATAGAGTAATTTACCAAGTGGTAAAAATTTTTCAACCTTTGCGGTCTAATTGCCACTATTAAGGTGATCACCACTTTTTTTACTGCCATCTTGAAAGTGAGGAGTTTCGTAGGCCACAATGGAGATCAGAGGAGCTTGTTTCAAACACTTTATTGACAGTGACAAGTAAATCTATCCAAAAAATGTGTTTTTTGTTGTTTGTTTGTTGTTTTGCCTTTGTATTTCTATTTACTTTAGGGTCATTACAAAGGACAAGAGGGCACTCTTTCTGTCTGAAGGAAAAGAAATTTAAGCTCCGGATAAGGAAGAGATTCTTCACTGTAATGTCTGTGAAAATGTGGAATCGGCTCCCTCAGGAAGCAGTTTTAGCAAATACTATAAATACTTTCAGAAAAAGCTGGATATTTTTCTAGAAGCACAGAATATAACTGGGTATTAAAGTTTTAAAGTAAAGATAACAGAGATTGTTGATCCAGGGATTTTTTTCCCCTGTTGGAGTAAATTGTTGCAGGTTTTTTTGCCTTCCTCTGGGTTAACTATGTCTTATAGGGTTTTATATCTGGGATATGTTTATTTCCCTAGTTGTTGAACTTTTTTTTTTCAACCTAACTATGTAACTATTTATTTCCTGTCATGTAAATAGGAAGCAAAAGGATATCCTTTCAAAATAAAGGGGACCTTCAAAGTTGACACAGAAATCATTCTCATTGAACAATTTACTGTTTCTGAGCTACTCAAAAATTGGGATTTACGGTCATTTCATCCCCTGTTATATTGATTAACATCAGGACAATCAGAGAGACTGTCATGATAGTTTCCAGTGACAGAGAGTGACTGATGAAGGAACTAACACTGTATATACAGCGCCCATTCTGTTCCATAGAGAGGGGAGGATGAGCAGTGGGGCACCGGGCTGTGCTTTCCTCCCCGAAACTGGTCGTTCAAAGATCTGTCCTGACGGAATCATGAACAATGTCGGATGACCTCTGTACACTTGTCACATCTCAGCTGGGATGAGCAGGATTGTTCATGTGGAGCGATAATCCTCTGAGGTGTGTATCTAGCTTTAATCTCCCTAACAGGGATGGAGACAGCAATAAAAACCTGACATTGGTTTTAACCCCTCACTGCTCTAACCAACAATCTAAATACAGTGATAGCTGGTATCATGATAGTGACATTAGCTTTGCTTTCAATTACATTATTACATCATGCACTCCCTGAACCTTTACATGTTTATACTGTATACTGAAAATTATACATTATTGTTGTGACATTACATTGCCCAATTTGAAAACATCTCTGGATTAGGGTAAAAACTGTTAGACAGGGGTAAGCAACCCTGGAGAGGTTGTTATGGTTTTAGTCTGGTGTAGGAGGGGATAAACTAGTAAGACCTTTTTTTTAAAAGTAAGAAAGTTTGAAGAGTTAAAGAGTCATTAGTAATTAACAGAGTTTAGGGGTCAGTGGTACGTAATGAAGAGTTCGGTAATATGCAATGCAAAATGCAGAGGTCAGGAGTAAGTAACAAAGAGTTCACAGGTTCATGTAACACACAATGCAGGAGCCAGGATTAATGAAGGGTTCGGAGGTCTGAAGTATGAAATACAGAGTGCAGGGGCCAGGACCTAGTCTGCATACACACGTGCAATCATTGTCATTGGAAAGGCTCTTTCACGATCCTTTCCAACGACTAACGACTGCAAGATGCATGAACGAGTCTTGTACATACAGCACCGTTCTGCTCTATGGAGAGGGGAGGGAGAAGACAACAGAGCGCAACCCTGCTGTGCGCTCTACCCTTCACTTCCATTACGATCGTTCATCGTCCATCATCCGTGGATCTGCCAGGGTGGTCGTTCGGATGATGCACTACGGGCGCTGTACACACGCAAGATTCTCGTCCGATATCGGCCCTGAGCCAATTATCGGACGAGAACCATTGGATGTGTGTATGTGCATAATGCAGGGGTCATTTGCAACACGGAGATTGAGATAAGTAGTATGTAAGACAAAGTGCAATATCTAAACCCAAGATGAAATAACCCACAGCACAAATGTTCTCTTTTCTCTGTTGAATGTACTCCGTTGACTTCAGATGCAGCCTAGCAGAATAAGGGAGGTTCTCCCGGTTTTCCCTAGGACTTTCCTTGGCTTTGCAATGTCTGTTGTGGCTCTCATGAGAGATAGGGGTGGAGAGCTGGAGGCTGGTATGGGGTGGTTTTGATGTACCTGTTGCATGGGTATGAATGGCTATGAACAGTTAGATTGTGATAGACTGCATAATCTACACTTTTATCAAAAAACTGAAGTTAGCATTCAAACTTCTGATGTGTTATGATTAGGCCAAACTGTCATTCAACACTGAGCTTCTGTACCCATAACAGCATAAAACCACTCCATGTGACATGTCTGTAAGGAGAACTCCAAAAAATTTCTTCTATAAAAGTGACACTTACCACTGGATTTTTAGGGAAACTTTCCTGCAGCTCTAAGCAGTTGATCTTCACTAGACTGACATACCTCCACGCAGCTTCCCAGCAGTTAATAGTGACTTTTTAACATCAAGAATTTTTTCCACTATCATTGCACCTTGATCCTTTCAAGCTTGTCTCACGAATCACACTCAAATGGGTGTTACATTTACATATCAGCTGTATTGATTTTTATATAGTTTTCTTCAATAAATGACAGACACAAAAAAAAAAACAATTTGTATTCGCGTGGATTTGGAATACACATTTAGCTGAGTATGGTTGTATACTTTCAGGACAACACGTATCAGAGGTTGCTATTTACAAACAAAATATGGTTTAAACATTTCTGACAGCATTAATATGTCTAATGCTTGTAGAAGAATATTGTTGCTTGTGTATTAGGTTCTGTACCACCAGAATCAGCTTCACTGATGAAAGTGTATTCTCTCCAGCCTTAGAAAACTTTAATAACTCAGGGCCTATATCTATGCAAAACGAGAAATGTTTGGTTCTGATCTCTTAAGTCCTGTGATTTATTTATCTGTTTAGGAAACCTTGCCACATGTATCTTCTTTGAACTGGGATGTGTTAAATGTTTGTTTGGTCCTGAAGGGGTTAAATACCATTATAAAAGTTGGGTGCATCCAGGGTTAAAACATTTATAATTATGCCCCCGTAAAGTTCATTTTGCATTTATATAAAGTAAGCATCCCATTTCAAATAAAATTGTTTTTCTTTCATATGATTAAATAAGTGTTTACCTTTTAAAGATATCCTCTCCTTCCTCTATGGCACACAATGCTGATGCTATGGAAGTGACCTTCCATGCTGCTTTGCATACTGGTCTTCCTTCACCATGCAGTCACCATGTATTGTGAGATTTATTTATGTTTTCCCTGTCAAGCTTTACCTGAAATTACAATTACTCTTGGCACACAGAAAGGTAAGAATGGAGCAATGTACTGCACTTGCACAGTCCAACATTGCTGCCAGTACTTGCAATGGCAGCTTTAT
>NC_092860.1:134121753-134150309 GCF_032062135.1 Pyxicephalus adspersus
AACATAATATGCAGCGCTTTACAAAGTCCATAGTCATGTTACTAGCTGTCCCTCGAAGGGGCTCACAATCTAATGTCCCTACTTCAGTCATATGTCAATACCAAAGTCTAAGGTCATTTTTTGTAGAAGCCAATTAACCTAACTGCTTGGTTTTTGGAATACGGAAGGGAACTGGAGTACCCACACAAGGACAGAGACAACATACAAACTCCTTGCAGATAGTGCCCTTAATCTTTTTTCAAACCTCATAAAGCAAGACTTCATAAAGAAAAAACATGATGTATTTAATTTATTACATTTCATCATGCACTTCTCAAAAACAACTGGTGTTTCCACAACACCCTGGTATATGTGCCTAATACCAAATTCATGAGGGGGTGTGCATCCAACCCTTCAGACTGACCCTTATTTTTTTATCCATAACATTCACAATAGGTAAATTTAAACTAGACACCTTTCTTGTTAAAATTCTCAAAGTAAGAAATCAGAGGTGTGAAATGCAAAATTTCTAAGTTTAAAAATAGGAAAAGATCAATTTTCCATTAACCTTATAGGAAAAATGTGTCCAGAGAAAATAAAAGTTTATCTACTATCAGTAGTAATCTTGCAAAGTGTCATTTCCAGTCATAATGAGCAAAATTGTTCAAATTATTATGATTTTAAACTGCACTAACAAAAAATAAGGAAGCAGGATAGCCAAGAAACATATAGAGCAATGTTGCTTTACTACAAATCCAATGAAACCAAAGAAGCAGGTAACAAGAGTAAAGCTAATTTCAAAAATAGAAATGTGTCACCCAGTGTCAGAAGAAGTATTTGTGCATTAAAAGCGATCAGCAAAATGCTTTGCAGGATTCCAACATGTCAGCAAGCCACCTGTGTTTCAAATTTGTATGAGTTTTCAAAGCAAAGGTTGAATCATGCTAATTTAAGAAAAAGATGCAGGAAAGCCATAGGATAATACTTTGAGTATTTTATGGTAATAATGATAAGGCTATGTACAAAAAGATATTCTCTTAATGAATTTATATATTTGTAATGCAGATACAACATGTACTGTTTAAAATGTATTTAAAGTATATCACTATAATATGATAAAGTTCAAAACTAGGATATTATAAATATTGTGTATAATATGTAGAATGTATATTTTCTTATAAAAGCACCACACATATGGTCAATGATGCAAAATATTGATAGAAAAGCTATTATTTCTTTATCACATTATATACATTGTAAGGTAATGTGATATGAATGTGATGTGAATATGTGTTCCATTTATATATACATATACTAATTGCCATGACAAGTTTAAAAATAGGATTTTTTTTATTTCTCCATTTAAAGAAAAGAGGGGGATAATTTGTTGTATAATATAAAGATGTTAATGAATTTTTCAATAAATGTGATGCTAGTGTTGTTTATGTTCTATTTCTTTTCAATATATGGCTCTACTAAATGTGGGTAAAGTTTGCATGTTTTGAAAGCATGTGGTGCTTATGGAATGGAATAGCTGACAGTATTTGTGCTATTAAATGCATGATAATGTAGTATATGTTTTTAGCTAATTAGTAAAATAATACTAACTATTTTACTATATTTTACTTTATATAAAAGGGTCAACCCTTATATGTAAAGAAAAAATGTTATTTATTTTTTTTAAAGTGCAACACCCTTTTTTTTTTTAATAAGGGTGCAGCATCACCGATTTCAGTCTTGATCGCCGTGGCGGGATGGGATCAAAGGAAGGAGCAGCACCATCGAGGGATCTGCGGAATTAAACGTAACTGTGATTTTTTTATTTTCAGTTTAGTTCCATTTTAATAAATGGGCCTAGATGAGTATCAAAATCTTTTTTTAGGCAAGTCAAACTCATAACAGTAATTGTCCTCAGTAGAATAAAATAAAAGAATAATAAAAAGGATATAAAATGATGGATCATTATTATCTATTTACGATTTTGGAGTTAAAAATGAAACCATTTTGGGTAAGTATTTTATTGATTATTAAGAGGTCAAAAGTTTATATATTTATTCATAGTTTTTTAATGAAATTATTGAATCCAATGATGGAGAGAAAAGATATGTATACTCATCAGATGATGCTCACCTGATACAAATGGTTGGGCTTATCTCGGGAGAGAATATGATATGTATACAGAGGTCATCCAGTGTTGTTCATGGAACCGTTTTGACGGATCCATGAGGGACCTACTATAAACAACCTCAATACAAGTGAAGTTCTCTTTCCTCCAAAAGCTCGTCCTCCCCACTTCACTCTCCATGGGACAGAGTGGTGCTGTTTGTCACTGTTTTGTTGCCAGTTATGTTCTATGGAGAGGGGAGTAGAGAGGATCAGCAAGTTGCACCCTGCTGTGTTCTCCTCCTTTGAGTTATAAATCGGTCATTTCCATCAGTAATTCTTGGATCCATCTTGACAGATCCATAAAGGATGGTCAGGTGACCAATGTACACATGCCAGATTATCGCCCGAGATAAGCATGACCAGGGAATCATCTGTCATGTGTAAAAAGCCTAAAAACAGTCAGAATCCTACTCTTCACACTATATTTAAAGATTGTAGCTGTGTATCCAAAGTAGCCCCAGAGTAAATAAAAGCTGGCCTAAAAACCTGGGTGAGCATATCTATCGTGATTCCAAAGTCTCAGGAAATTGTCCATGGCCAAAACAACAAGGAAATAAGCACAACAGTGATGAAAAGGGTCTAATTTATTAAAGCCCTCCAAGGCTGGAGAGGATACACCTTCATTGATGAAGCTGGGTGATCCAGCAAACCTGGAATGATTTCCTAAAAGTCATTTGCTGCATGTTAGCAAATGTTTTTAGTCCAGAACCAAATTTGTTTCAGGTTTGGTGTATCACCCAGCATCACTGTGAAATGAAACTGTACCCACTCCAGCCTTGCAGAGCTGTAATAATTCAGCCCCAGTATGTCCATGAGATTTACTGTGGCCCCACTGTCTAAAATGGAATGGATAGCATTGGGGTCCCAATAAATGGATACAGGAAAAACCTTAACACCAAAGTGGGTTACTTTAGGCTTACCTAGGCACTGTAGTTTACTGGAGCCTTCTGAGTAGAGATTTTTACTAGATGTCCAGCTTCACTACAATACATACAGATGCCTTGTATACACCTTGTCATCGCTCAGCTTTGACCAGTCCTAAAACAAAGGCTTCCTAGCTGGAAAGGATGGGCAATGGGATACACCACGATTTGAGTGTGTTGAATACTAAATTGGCACTACAATAGCTTCTAATGTTCCATTTCTTTAAATCTCTGATCAATGTGGATGGCCCTATGTTTAAGGTTTTCTAAGGCAAGGGTCTTTTTGGAGGTGGGACATATTGATGCTCATCTCCGGACACTATGAGGAATAGGAACAGTCGGAAATACAGTAAGCAGGTAAGGTATGATGTGATATTTGAGGCCTCAGGGACAGAGAAAAGGTCATGAACTCACTAAGGATAGACGGGGCTGAGGACTGGAGGACATAACCTGAAGAGGTCAAACAGATAAAGGACAGTATTAAGGAGGTCCTTGTAAACAACAAGGGCAAAACAACATAGCCAAAAGGTATACAGAGATATTAGACAGCCAAATGAGGAACTCAAGAGGTAGAGAAAACTCTGGGATGAGGGATTAGGCTCATAGTGGGTCTAGAATGTAGGCAATTGAAAACCAAATGAAAGCTATTTAATAAGAAATAGTCAGCAAAATCCCACCCTCATTAGCTAAAGAGTTTATGGCTATCATGGGTAAGGTGATATAAAAATACTGGGGCAACTATATATAGACTTGGGCCAGTAAGGGGTAGGAAGGCAGTTATAGGAAAAGACCTAAGAACTGCTAAACTTTGAAGTGTCAAGGCAGAGACCTCAGCTTGCAAACTCTCTGCCCCACATCTGATGGTCAGTAGTGCTCAGAAGGTAAAAATGACATGTGCCCATGCATTCAGGCATGCACCCACATGTCACATGACAAGAACAGGATTGGGAATCAGTGCAGCAGACCCGACTCCTCTGGAAGAGTTCAGTCCTCCCAAGATTGCAATAGATGGAGGTGTAGAAGTGTTGGGATGAAGGTACATATATCAATTTGATCAATTATGAACAAAAACTTTAAGTAAATTACGTTTTCCTACAAATGTGGCAACACTTTGTAGTTATCTTCATTGGCTTCCATTGAATCAAACACAAGCTCCTGTGCTTTGCCTTCAAATCCCTCCACAGCTCTTGTCCCACTTACCTTTCTGACCTGATAGAAAAATACTCCCCTTGCCGCTCTCTCCGCTCCTCCAATGACCTACTAATGACTTCCTCACTCATAACCTCATCACACGCACGGCTCCAAGACTTTTCTAGAGCTCCCCCGACTCTCTGGAATGGTCTTTCTCGTCCTATTCAGCTTGCTCCTACTTTCTGCTCATTTAAAAGATCTCTGCGATGAGAACAGCCATTTTACTGATGATTGTTCTATTCTGCATCTCATTACTTTACTAATTATTTGCATTTCTTAGCACATTGATGTCCACCACCACACCAAAACTTGCTCCCCCATCCATCGATAGTTATATATCGATAACACGCATGCGTACTGAGGAGCACAGCTCAGCAGCTAAGAAGGAGCTGACCAGCGCTTGACTAAGCTGCGCGTGCGCAGTAGTGACATGACGCGACGATGAATGACATTTACGCGCCTGCGCTTTAGAACCTGGATCGTCGCCCAGGGAAAGAGTCGCGCGTGCGCAGTGTTGCTAGGCCATAGTTGCGCACTTGTAATGAGGAGGAGGGTTGTTGCTGTTGGGGGATTCCTGTGAGCATCGCTGGAAGCCTGGTGGTGGCCTCCTGTTACACCGGACGTGCACAGCTCTGTATGGAGAGCGGAGAATGGCTCCTTTCCCGGACGAGGTGGATGTGTTTACCGGGCCGCACTGGCGAATGAAGCAGCTTGTCGGGCGGTACTGTGACAAGGTACGGGAGCCGTGCTATGGACCGGGCCGTCCCACGGTGCACTCATACACCGGGAGCGGGGTCATGGGTACAGCTTTGTTGTTGTCCTGTACGGCTGTGTTGGGTGTTCTGAGGGGTCAGGCTGATCAGGGGGCCAGACTCCATAGGGGCCATACACTGGGGGGGGAGGGGGAGGAGGCAGACTCCATAGGGGCCATATACTGGGGGGAGGGGGCAGACCTTCCATAGGAGCCATACACTGGGGTGGGGACAGACTTTCCATAGGGGCCATACACTGGGGGGGTGGGGACAGACCTTCATAGGAGGCCATACAATGATCAGGGTTCTAATGTAACATTAGTATAAACATTATGTCCCGCTAATGATCCATGAAAGTGAATATAGTCACCAGATAACTGCTGCCTGATTATGGTTGGGACTGTCGTGTCATTGGTCACCTTTACACCCCTCTGGGAATATAAGCTAAATTGTGATTGGCCCAGCTCAGTAACTTGGGCTGGTCCCCATTATTTTCCACCCAAGCAGACCCTAGAAATGTCCGGATGACTTCCCCTGTACAGAATATTGGATATACATTGCTTGGCTCTTACATCAGACAGCGTTGGTAAAGCCAATTATCTGGAGATCATGCGTTCGGATTTTATGTCTAGTTTTCACATGCAAACCGAGCTGGCATGTTTATTAAGAACAATCGTCTGTGTAGTTGGATTGTGCCGTCTATATACCTTCCTCATCATGACATCGACATAAAGTATTCATCTCAGCACATCGGCCAGGGAAATATATTCCTGCTGATTCAGCCTCCACCCGCAGAATGTCTGTACTGTCTGTGATCTCTGACCTCTGGTAATATGGATCTGTGTTCAGGGTATGGCGTCATATAGCAGACACCTAGATTTAGGTCATTGTTGTCCCATAACAAAAATAATAAAGCCCATGTCAGACTGGTTTTATAATTACATACAAACATACGGAGATGCACAACCTGCTTGAAGTCGGTCAGCTGCAGGTTGAAGTATTATTATTTATTATTATTACACAGTATATATATATATATATATATATATATATATATATACAGCGTATTGATATATCTCAGAACTTAATTCTCATAATAGTCATGTCACTAGCTGTCCCTCAAAGGAGCTCACAATCTAATGTCCCTACCATAGTCATACGTCATTAATGTAGTCTAAAGTCAATTCTTAGGGAGAAGCCAATTAACCTCACTGCATGTTAACCCACATTAGACACGGGGAGAACCTGCAAACTCCATGCAGATAGTGTCCTGGCTGGGAATCAAACCTGGGACCCAGCGCTACAAAGGCCGGAGTGCCTAACCCCTGAGCCACCGTGCAGAATTATATGCTGAATTCAGACATACATCTCTGATACAAGCTTTCATGTCATTTAATTATTGTTTCCCCAATAGGAATGGGTCAGGATTGATACGTGGGATCTGATGCTGCCAAAATGTTTTTGTAGGTACAGGCTCCAGAGGTGTCATCCTTAAAGTGGCTTCCTTGTTTGGTGATTCATTGACTTGGAATCCGATGTCTTACATACAATTATATCAAACTGTAAATAATTGGTAGCCCTAGAAGATGCAATGATATTTGACTCGGCACTAGTCTATTCAACTTTTAAATTAACAAAAATACTGTTGAAGGAAGTAGGGAGTAGGTGGAAGCCCCAACAGAATACAAAGCAGAAAGAAAGATAAGGGCATTCATACCAGGATCTTGGTGCTGCAATGAAGCCTATTTATGTCTGGGGTTTTAATAATTTGTTTGAATTTGTTCAGCATATTTGCACATTTTAGGAAAATTACCTCCCAAAGCAGCACTACAGCGCAGCAACAACTGCAGTGTCCCTCATTTGTTTCATCCCCCCTGCTGCCTTCAGCTGGTCATCTTTCGGCTTTGGTGTCTTTGGCCAGAATATTGGCTGGGCTGGGGACATCTCCCTCCTTGGCTGTCCTGGGATGGTGCAGCACAGGAGGCTGATAGAAGAGACTTTATAATCTTTTCTTCTATGAAAAAAACCTGTGAGGACTTAAAGTCCACTTTAGCATCATGCCCATGTCATATGTTAGCGCACTGCTTGGTCAGTACACAGGAATAATTATTGCTTTGTAGTTTAATTATATGACTTTGTTTTAAGTTATTATCTGGTACTGTATTAGGAAAATTAATCACTGTTGGATCTCAACCTTGTTTGAAACTTTAACTGATCTTTTTTTTTTTTTTGTGGCAGAACTATATGTAAGCCACTGCCATCCATCAGGATCTATATAGAGCCCTTCTGTTTTTTTTACTTGTTCAAATCAATACTACAGCTTTTAAAGGCTCATTCTTATGTTTGAGTGTCTGTAATCTTGAATTTCTTCCTTGTGTGTCAGAGGTTTGAGGTCACCTAAATGTGAACAGTTGATGTCTTGTCAGTTGTCTGACCTAGCACACCTTGTCCTTGCTCCTGAGACTGCATTTTGGTATGTTAGTCCCTTATTATCATATTAGGCCTATGTTTCTGCACCCCATCTTCTGCAAGTGTTCAACTGGAGTGAGCAGTGATACCCCGGTGGTTCCTCCTGCCATTTCTTTTTCCCTGTAGTCATATTTGAGCCAGCAGAAGGCACAGTGTGTGATAGAGGGTCGGATATTCCACACGCCTGTAACAATGAGAGAAGTGCAGTTTATGAATTTCAAGGCACAGGCTGCTGCTGGGGGAAGTATATTGCCTCTACTTTTAGCATGCAAGTTACTTCAACTAAATTTATGGTGGTGAACTTCATCAATGTTGCGCTCCATGGGACACGATGGACATAAGATGTTTAACGTGCATATTATGGGTGGGTTACCTGGCATGTAATCCTCTCCGGCGCTGTTCTTGGTCACTGGCACTTTGTTTTTGTGTTCTCCTGGCTTCAGAGTCTTCTGCCAGCAGGGATAGTGTTACTCCTCCATGTGTGAGATTGTACTTAGAATTTGTATATCAGAGAGCTGTCCATTCAGGAGAGTTTTCTTCCCCCACTGTTTTGATCACAATTTACAATGTTGAAATTGCATTACTTTCTGTCAATTAAAAGCTGTGATTCCCCAAACAGAGCCAACTATCGAGAGGGCTTAACATCTACTTCATCCAAAACTAGAAAAGTCTTGGCCTCCCGCTTTATTTTAGAGAAGTACTTCTGCACCCTGAAAGCAATGCTTTCTCAAGTGGTTTGACATCCTCAGTGTTGTGACAAATTTACAGAGTTTACTATGACGCTCGGATAACTCTAAAACTGCCTAAAGAGAGGAACTCAAAAAAACAAAAACACACTAACCTCCAATCCTGCAGGGCAGTCCGATCAATCCGGGGGTGTCCGGCATCTGGTCCTGCGTCGTCCCAGAGCCGGCACCATCTTTGTCTTCTCTTCCTGGATCTTCATCCTACATCATCTGACTCAGACGCGAGATCGGGTGACGTGGGATGAAAAAAGAATTTGCCGATCTCACTACACACGTGAGAGATTGGCAAATTTTTGTCTTTGAGCAAAAAGGCTCCTTCTGCGCATACATGGGATGCTCGGGCATGCGCAGAAGGAGCACCCAAGAGCCTCACGGGATGCGTGACGTAGGTATTTCCGGAGGCTTTGCGTTCCCATTCATTCTTGACCACTTAGACCAGGGGTCAGCAACCTTTACTATCAAAAGAGCCATTTTGCTTCCTCTTCCGCTAAAGAAAAATAGTCTGGAGCCGCAAAACATAACACAGTTTATAAACTTTTAAAAGTTTTAATATTTTTTTAATTTTACCTGTTACAACAAGTGTGCATGTGTAGGCCTACTTTGAAATAAATTAAACATGAGCAAAAAGGCTCCTTCTGCGCATACATGGGATGCTCGGGCATGCGCAGAAGGAGCACCCAAGAGCCTCACGGGATGCGTGACGTAGGTATCTCGGGAGGCTTTGCGTTCCCATTCATTCTTGACCACTTAGACGGCCGAGAATTAGGGAGAGGTGCTTCACCTTTTTTTTTTTTTTTTTTTTTTCACCTAAAAACAAAAAAATAAACAGAACTTTTACCCTCCATAAAAGGGTTCTCTACCCTTGTATGGAAAGTGAGAACTCTGAGTATAGGTACGCTTTAAATCTTACAGTTCAGTCAACAGACACCACAAGTTCTGTGTAGTTCCAGAAGAATGATTCACGGGATATAATGTCACAATCTATAAAACTGAAACACCACTGTCATTTCCTTTAATGTCTCAACTTCCACAATCCATCTGACTTGAAATACCAGCAGAAAATAAATTTCCCATACTAGATATCTTCTGCAATAAAACAAATTTACCTTCCGGTTTCCAATCTTCTATTGAATATACACTGAGCATCGCTTATGTGTTTCCATTATATTACAGCTATACATATACATGTCTCCTTTCTTTATTATGGCCTAAAGAGTTCCATATTAATATGTATTCTTCTATCCAGCCAGCAGGTTCCGCTTTAGTCTTTCTACATATAAAACATGGGGCATTATGTATAAATTATTCCCGTCAGTTTGCTTTTTAAAATTTCATTTATAAGATATACCGGTAATGTCCTATTGTGACAGCTGTGCACTTTTGAGATGTGCCACTAGATGGCAGAACGAGTCATTATGTTTAATAGGAACTGAAAGGATTTGCCTAAAGAGATATGACCATGTCAGCGAATGTCAAGGGGAATCATTTATAAATAGAGCCCAATGTATCATTCTTCATTATCTTCAAAATAGCCTGTTATTGGAGTAAACATTTTATACATTATAAAGACTGTGTGTTTAAAAAAATAGTAGGTTAAAAAAATTACTGGTTAACCGGGGGGAGGGCTAAAAAAGGATCTGATTCCCTGCCAGCACACCTCCTAATTTTTAAAAGCAATGAGGACCAGACAGAAAAGTGGACTTTTATTCACATGAAGGCTTGCTGTTTTTTCAGGTACACACCCTAAAAATGAAGCGTGACCATCTGCTTTTTTCATGTGACGCCAGCATAGGGTGTTAACTAAAGCCATAGCACATAGGGTAATTTGCCTTGTTCTTGGGTTCCTAACCCCACCCAGCATACCTGGTGTGAATGGGCCCTATGAGATCTGCTTGTGTATTGTCCTGTTATACTTCTCCAGCGACAGCACGGTTAATTAGCACTCTTGCAATGCTGGGGTCGCAGGTTTGAATCTTGGCCTGGATACTGTCTGCATGGAGATTGTGTGGCTTTCCTCCAACAACACAAAAACATGCGGTCAGGTTAATCGGCTTCCCATCAAAATTGGTCTTGGAGTGTTATGACATCTGATTATGGTAGGGACAATAGAAGGTAATTCTAAACCTAATTAGAATAGGTAAAATACTGTGAGGGTCTACAAATAAAGGCTGGTGGTCACTTTTCAGACTGCACTCAGCATTGTTCTTGTCCCAGGCCAGTAAATAAAATATTACATTGATACCGATACCTTTCAAAACAAGTCAACGCCCACAGCGTCCATATTTCTACCTTTATGTTTTCCTTAGACATAATTCACTGAATGTCTACCATTCTAATATAGATGGTTGAGCGGCTCGGCACACCCAGATGAAATAACTTTCCGTTTTATAATCTGCATGTTGTTGCATGTGAATTCCAGGCCTTGTTGTTTTATGTGTGCGGTGTATTTTCGCAATAGCTGTCATCTGCATTTTTATACACAACACTGATTTCCTGCTTATCCATGACATTCTAATTCAGCTTAGATAATGATGTGTTGCTGTAATTCCTGTTCCTCGTCTCCTCTTCTATAAACAAGCTTACACGTTTGTTTTTCTCCTTATACCCGGTACAATTTGTACAGCTTGTGTCAGCTTTACGCTGTAAGCGTGTTTGGCCTGAGCCTTTTTTTCCACTGGTGTACGTCTATTTTTGACTTTTTATTGAGTTTGCGTCATGATTTCCTTTATTATTACTACTATTAAAGAAATAATATCACAGCGCTGCATAATATATCTGTGCATTTACATTAACAGTCACGTAGGCAATGGTTTCATAATTTGATGGATTTTAACAGGAACACTCACTGCCTACAATATTCATATATTACATGTAAAGATTGATGGATTGATCCATGCATGGGGTCTTACTGATTGTGTTTTCCAGATTATCTGTTAGGAGACTCAAGGTGACACAAGGTGTAAACCATCATCTTGACCTTTGCTAAAACAAAAAAAAAAAAAGGGTGATCTTATTGTTTGATGAAATCCTCTAGATACATGCTGATGTAAAGGACAAGCCGTGCGTTTTGTGAGTTTACTACCAAATCTGGTAGATTGCTACTGAAATGGGTACAAAAGATAAAATGAAGAGGCTAAGACTGCGTACACAAGTGCAATAATTGTCATTGGAAAGGATCTTTCAAGATCCTTTACAACGACAAATAACTGCACTTTTCATCAACAGACGTTGTACATACAGCCATTCTGCTCTATAAAAATAGAGAAAAATGGAGCGGCACCCTTCTGTGCTCCCACCCCTTTACTTTCTTTTACGATGGTTGTGGACCGGATTGATCGGTAAGCACTGTACACATGCCAGATTCTCTTCTGATATCACCCCTGAGGTGATTATCGGATGAGTATCATCGGACGTGTACGTAGCCTAAACCTAGTTATGTAATCTTTAAAGCGATGTGACTGCCTAAAATCAAACTGGAAGTCTCTCTTCTGCTTCAGCCTTCATTTTATTATTGGGTGGTAAAATACAGGTTGTGATTTGGTCCCATTTTACGATATATATATATATATATATATATATATATCAGCACATGATCTAAAAAGTTTTAATGTGTGGAAAAAAATGTTAAATGTGTTGTATTTACATCAGCAAATATTAACTTTGTTAAAGGTAAGGGATAAGGCTCTGTTCCATATAAAATGATGTAATAATGCACATATTTCTTTATATAAATATGTTGGTGCAGAATACAAGACATGATTAGCAGCTTGGAAATGTAACAGTAACACACAACCTGTGCTGCTATGCGGTGCACTTAAAAAATGTGTGCAGTGTTCTACGTTTAGCAGTAAAATGCATTGCATCCCTACGGTAGGAATGTGCCTTAAAACCCTCCACCCCAACAACAATAAAATGGAACTAGATAAATAGAATAAAACAAATGTGTTTGCCTGTTTGCAAGCCTCTTTATAATGTACACACCGCTCAGTGAACAATCTCTGCAAATTTGCTGTTGGGAAAGAGTACCGTGCACATGTGACGGTAGGAAGAAGTAACTGTACCCCAGGAGTTCCTATAAAATAATAATTGCTATCAAGCATTTAAGTTTATTTTATTGCAGAAGGGACATTGCATATCACAATTTAAAGTTTTTAAAGTTTACTTTTGCTTTAACACAAATTACATTTATCCCAGTATTTTTCCACCAAACTAAAATTATAGCCTCCTTTACCAAGCATGAGGGTAGACCTATAGTTAATCTTTGGTTGGGGGTGGCCCCACTGCAAAGGTAGTTCTTAAATCAAATTTTAGGGACCAGCTTTAAAGCATAACTTAAAAAAAAAAAAAAAGATACATAACTTTTACCTGCAGTTTTCTTAGTCAAATGCTTTTACAGGAAGTTTCTTTTCTTTCTGGCAGCACGGGCATGCGTTTTTTCTTGGCTGCGCTCCACTCATGAAATGATGCAGAAACACCATTTACTTTCATTATGATGTTGAAGGCTGCATTTATTCTGATCCTAGCAACACAATGCTAGTTTCTGTTTCTAGGTTTTCCACATAGTTTCTATTGTTTTTTTGTTTCGTTTTAGCCACTTTTTCTTTACCCTTTCTAAAGCCCGGCTGTATCCTTTGTGTTATGCATAAACCCTGCATGAACGTGAGTCTAGAGCTACGCTGCATTTTTTTTGTATGCTTTGTGTTTTTGTACACCAGGAGTTAACAATAATTTTCCTAGAAACATTTGAGGAACCCTGAGATTGTAGGGAAGTTGTGACATTGCTTGTACAATAGATTTCTTCATGGCACTTTCGGTATGTAGCTAATTGCTGACTTATCTCTCCATTCTCCTTTTTTGCTACCCTAGTGGTTTAAAGACCTGGTTTATCAGTTTTAACCTTCATTTAAAAGGCACACCTTAGTTATTATGGTTCTGTGTTCTCAGGATGAATATGAGCAGCTGAACTATGCCCAGCAACTGAAGGAGAGGTTAGAGGCTTTTACCAGTGATTTCATTCCTCATATGAAGGAAGAAGAGGAGGTGGGTGGATCGTTCCATTATCTCATACTTGGCTTTCTGAATCTACTGTAAATGTTGTCGTTGTTGTTAGTGTTGCTTTCATAATTTTCTACCACTTGCAGCTTTGATGAAGATAGTTCATTTCTTTAAAATTATTTTTTTTCTTTTACCAGTGTTTTTGTATTTAGGATGCTGTTGGTAGTATAAAGCATCATTGCTGCAAAAAAACTTGATAAGATACTTTCCTTTTTTTCCATAATCATATATTGGCCTCTGTAAGATCCTTAACATTGTAGTTCAGCTCTGGTGGTTTGGTGCAGTTAGCGTTACCAGTGAAGTGGTATAAGCAAATTGCTTAATAGGGATCAGGAGAATGATTCACTCATGTCACAAAGTTGTTATAGGTCCACCAGCTGAGATATCTTGTCTAGTAACATTTGGAGGATTAGTGTGTAGACTTATTGAGTTTTCTCTTAGGTGTTTCAGCCAATGTTGATGGAATATTTTACCTATGACGAGCTCAAAGACATTAAAAAGATGGTGATTGCTCAGCATTGCTCTCAGAAAGATCCATCAGATCTCCTCAGGGGTCTTAGCCTGTGGAGTGAGGCCGAAGAACTGCAGAAAGTGCTCAAATATTCAGTGGATGAGAAGGCAGAGGAAGGTAAGAAGGCAATTTACTTACTGTAATCTAAAGATTGGCAATTGCAACATATACAGAAGAATTAAAGTTGACTTATTTGTGTGTCATATTGCTTGTCCTAAAGGGTATTGTATCCCTGAGCTCTGTTAAGCAGGGGTGTTCAATACAAGAACAAGACAGTTTCCCATATGTCTTTCAGTTCACAATAACATATCAAGTTATATGGCCTCAGAAAAAAATAAGACCTTTCGTATTTCTGTGCACCCCGAGCCAGCACCCTGTACCACTTGCTGCTGTAGTGCATAAAAATAATGCCCCTCTTCTAGTCCCCACCATTTTATTTTAATAAATAAATGTACAAAAAGAAGGTGCATGTGACACCACAGCTGCAGGGAATAAGTCCTTCCAATAGTAGTAGGGTTACCAGGAATAAAGGACTGCGTTAAGCACATTAGATCTGCTTTGATTTGGCTTTAAATGTTGAAATGTTGCTAATTGCAATTGGCCTGTATATACTCCTTGCCTAAACTTCGAGAGGCATTCCATTTCTATGTGTCCACAGTATCCCCTATGATGGCAACCTTTCTGCTTGGGTACTAAAAGTAATAAGCGACATTGTAATTCAGTAAAGAATGCATACACATTTTCTAGAAAGGTAGACATGGCATATATATATATATATATATATATATATATATATAAACTTTATTAACCTATTTTACAGTATAATATACCAGTATGAGTATAATAAATAAACTTTATAATAATAAACTTTATTAACCTATTTTACAGTATAATATAACAGTGTGAGTATAATAAAGTTTAAAATACAAAATCATAAATAAAATTAAAAAAATTGAATAATAAACTTTGATATGATTTTGTGTTTCAAACTCTATTATACTCATACTATTATATTATACTGTAAAATAAACTTTCATGAAAAACAATGTACCGCTTTTAGACATATAAATCAGGACAGCAATAAACATCCAGGAGGTTAAATAGAGAGGGGTTATAGCCCCTGCTAGGCATTTATTTGCTTCCCATGCTACCAATGTAAGATTGCCTCCATCTAAGGTCACCAGGTTGGGAAGTTGGGTGGAATCATTGTAGGTTTTATGCCAATGATGTTTTATAGCCAAGTGTGGACTGAGTACAGCAGAATTTAGGAGCCAGATGGTCACTGCCCTTAATGACTTTCAAATAGATGTAAATAGGTTGATTTGTTGGTGGTTTGGTGATTGTAAGAGTACATAGACATGCCCTGATTTGATCCTTTGGAATACGTATGTACCTGTCTGCGTGAACCGTCTGACACAATATATGAATCATGGCTGTGGGTTGCCAGCATTATTGATTTTCCTGATCTGTCTCATTGCACCTAAACAAGTACGCATACATTAATGGGCATCAGTAAGCTGTGATTTATGTGCTTATTGTTAGGTTTTCTCACCTTCTAATAATTGCAGATCATTTTATGCAATTAGTTCAGTGGAACTTCCAATCCATTGTATTTTGCATATTTACAAACCACCATGATTTAATATTACAGCTCAGGACAATGGTAACAACGTCCGATTGATTATCCCTTATGCCAAGACTTAGGGTCTTCCGTGTTGAGAGCCTTGAGCCATCTGGCTCTTGGGACTTTTCCAGCCTTGGTGTCATTTATCTTTTAATGCAGTATCTTATAAATGTAACCTTCCACTGTAGTATTGTGATCACATTCATTGTGATTTTTTTCTGTCTTTTTAAATGTGTGTACTGTTTTCTGGCTTCCTTCCCAGATGGTATTTTGGCCATTGCCAGAGTCTTCAGAATGTTGATTTGTCCGGATGTGAGAAGATTACAGACAAAGCCTTGGAAAGACTGTCCATTGCTCTCGGCGTGTTACCCTCGTACAAAAAAAGCTTACTGAAATGCTGCCAAAACAGCAAAAATTCCAAAACCTCATGGGGGAGCAGAGCCATGAGTCATAGGATGAGAACTAGCAGTGTCCAGTGTATTGGTGGTCAGTGTGTTTTATCGTATGGAGGGGATTACACCACTTCACCTGTCTGGATCCTGGATTCTGAGAGCCTGGCTGACATTGAGGATGCAGCAGACTGGAAGTATAAGCATGATGGACCGTGTGTTTTGGACATGTCATCCAGTCTGAATTGTATTAATGGTGGTTGCTGCATCAGGAAACCGATTTCTGGATTAAGGACTAGTGTCAGCTGGCAGCAGCAGTACTACTCCAGCAGTTATTCTAATTGTGGCCATTCGTTCTGCTCAGCTGGAGCTAAGCTAAGGACTATACAAGCACTCCCAGAATCCTCTGCACTGTGCAATACAGGAAAAAGGACTCCTCAGTCAGAGGTCAGAGACTCATATTCTGGGAGCGCAGATACTGAATTTAGTTCTGCACGTGTTTTACAGTTTCTCAGTCTTTCTGGATGTCATCAGATCACAGACCGTGGTCTCAGGTGGGTGATCTCACGTGGATAAAGCAGCACATAGAGCCAGTTAATCTTGTTGCAGTCCCCATGCAGAGCTATGTAAAATGTCTTGATAGTTTAAAACAACTCCCATGTGTATTTTATTTGTGCGGTCTGGACTTCAGTCTAAAGTTAAGATTGCTTTGCATGACTGCTGACTGTTCGGTTCTGAAAATGCAGAGCACTGATCATGACATTTTAGCTAAAGGATCCCACGAGAGTAAATATACCAACCTTTCCTGGCCTTTTTAACACGGGGAACAATTTAAATAACATAGGGAAGGGACATGCTATAATTATTAAATCCACAGCTCACAATTTATTAGTGTAGTGTGGTCAGTGGGAAGAATGCCACCTTGACAGATAGCCAAAAAAATAATTTGTGGCAGTGGAAACCTGACCGTTTTCCTGCAGAAGGGTAGATTTTCACAGAAACATGGAATACCGCTCTATGCAGGGATACTCAATCATCTATCTAGTTTTGGGTGTGAATTCAATAAATTACTATAATTATCCCAACAATTTAGGTAAATTTAAACACTTTTTATTATCACTTGGTTTTGTTTTTACTTATCACACAAAGGGCATGAAAGGGACTTTCATGCAGTGTGCTTTTGAAATCAGTTTGAGACTCTTGAGATCATTCAGAGTCTACCACAGATGCACTTAGAGATAGTATATTATATGTTCAAAAACCTTGTAGAGGGGGTAAAAGCATGACACATTCGAGTCAATGTAATACTTGTTAAACTTACAAAGAAACACTGAGAGTCAATTTATAAAACAGATTTATAGCTAGAGGAACCCATAGCAAACTCTGAAGAACCCTGGGAGAGGATGGGTTAGAACGACAGTAGAAAGTATTATTTTACAGAAAGATTAATGGGTACTTGGAACAGACATTGATCAGAAGTAACAATCGGAAGGCGGCAAACGGCAAGTAAATACAAGCATGCAGGCTGTAGTTATTTTCTAGCTCTGTAACCTTTTCCACAACTTGATCAAAAACCCAGCCTAGAGAGTTACCACCTGGAAGTCCAACTGAAACCTAAATTCATAGAGCAGTGTTTCTCAAACAGGTTCTGTGGTACCCTAGGGTTCCTCCAGGTTGGCTTTTCAGAGCAATGAGCTATTTGTACTCATGGTAATTTAAGTGACATCAAAGATCTTTTTGGCAATCTGTGAGGGTGACATTCTTTCTAATAGCTAGGAATGTAAGAGGCATTCTTCCCACTAACCACCACTCTAATATACTGTGTTCTATGAAAATAATGATTATTATAGCAGGGGTTCCTAAAACATGAACATTATTTCAAGGTTCCCCCAAGTTAAAAATGTTAAGAATGGCCAATTTAGAGGTTGTTACCAAAAACTACGGACACCTTAAGGAGACTTGCTGAACACTGAAGACGTTTTCTTTTTTTTAAATGGTGAGGGTGAGCAGGGCCATTATTGCAGTTACAGTTTTCTCTCCCCACTCTATGAAATTGAAGCTGAAAAGTGTTGTACTAACCAGACAGAAGTTCAGTTCTGCAAGTCTGTATTCCTGGGGATGGGGAAATGTCTTGTTTCTTCCTGTTGGAGGAAGGGAACGACACCAGCCACAATGCATTCTTTTTTGTAAACTGGGAATGCACTACAACCTTTGTCATGTTACTTTCGTCTGTGCAAACTGCCCCTATGGTTATTATTCTTCTGTCACAGGGATAGGAAGTAAGGCAAAATCTCTTTAATGGAGTCAGTCAGCAGTAAAAACTTTTAGATGCTCCCTTCGATTTTACTTTTTTCTAAAAGTATACAATAAATCCTAATAATTGAAGTTAGGGTTTCAGATATTTATAAAGTAATAATTTATCTGTGCAGCATGTACTGTTTTTACCCCCTTTATGGATAGTTTGAGGGGGCATAGCAGTTGTAGACATGAAGTTGCACATTTTCGGGTTATCCATTATATCCACCACCTTGATAGTTGTATTATAATAAGTTCAGTTGTGACTTGATGGTGTTGTGTGGGAAACCTAATCACTTTATGTAAATATCCCCCTTATGTTACTGTTTTAGGGCGTTGACTTTTGGTGGAGGATTACCAAACCTGGAACACTTAAACCTTTCTGGATGTCTCAATGTCACTGCATCAGGCTTACAGGATCTGGTGTCGGCATGTCCCTCTCTAAATGATGAACACTTCTACTACTGCGACAACATTAATGGTAATGTGTATGTTGTAACATATAAGCAATCGGATTGTGTACTTTTTAGCTAGATGGATTAGTACACTTTCTGAAGTTGTGGTTTGATTTAACTAAAAAGGTTTGGTTGCTCTTGCAGTTTGCCCAGATTTGAAGTTCAGTATATAAGCTTCCAGCCAGGAAGGATGCAGAAACAGTTCCACAGTGTGTAACCTGCTATTAATATCATTTAGGTCTAATTTACAGTAGATAGAGACAGCAATTAATAAATCTGCAAGAGAGCAGTTAACTGTTTACAGTATTGTAGAATGTAAATTCTGGGTGTTCCTGGATTTGGGAATCAATTAAAGCAACTATGAGAATAGAAAAGTGAAATCTGCTGTTGCTAACCATCATCCATTCTTGCAGTGGTCAGTGACCCATGAGGTAGTAAGAGCAGGTTCACAGCTGCCTCTACATAGTCCAATTCACTTGAATGGCTGCAGTGGTTCGTGAAAAGAACCAACGTCTACACATGTGAATGCTGACCTGTACTAGTACTACCGCTCCAATTTATTCCCTGTGGGGGCTTCAGCAGGGCGATGCCACATGTAGCGCCTCCCTGAGAGGCCGTGGTGCCTGGCGCGAGGAAGCAGTAAACACACCGCACCCTCACTGCCAGTGAGAGTTTAGCCTGAAGCCAGAATTCCCTTGACTGATCTTTTAAAACAAGGTCTGCTTTGTCAACTTCCATATTTGTATCCTTGCAATTTCGCATAGACATATTAGAAGTTTCACATCTATGAGGATACAAAAGTGTCCGCAGAGCTTCTAGGGTCATTGAGCTTGTCGGTAAACACAGAGACATACACATACATGTAACCCAGGCTGACATGGTGGTATAGTTCCTGATGAATTTCTGATAACATGGCCAGATATACACAGGCCAAGGTAAGTTTCCCAACGGGGGCTACATTTCCTTTACACAATGGGGCAGAGCAGATATTTTCCAATACAGGGGGATGTTTGCTAGTTGCCTGTTCTGACATTTGAATACCAAAGTGTGAGATGATGTGAATAGTGATGAGTGGCTATCTGACTATGTACTGTTAACATGTAGACATTGTATAGTTTATCCATTGCTCCATGATATTGAAATTATTTTTGATGTCTGAGTTACTTTGCGGTGCATGGGAACTGCTCAGATCCAGTGACTGGTAGTCGCCATGAAATCATGTGAAGCTTCTACCAATCACTGTTGTATGTAGAGCTATTCCAGTGACTCCTACTGATGGTACTGTATATCTTTTGAATCAAAAAGAGCCTTCATCCATGGGTCCAGTGATGGGGCTCCTGTTGCCACAAACAACTAAAAGTGTTTCCTTAAGGGCCCCTGAACATAAGATTAGATAGGGATGGAAGTGAGGTGATTGCCGATATTAAATGCCGGATGTCCTGGGCTTATATATCGGAGTATTTTCTGTCATGTAGCATTCAGTGACTTTTAGTACTAGAAAACATTTCTCCAGGTTGAATTTACGTTTATCTTTGCTGATATGGCCAAGCGGGATAAAATAAACACAAATGAGAGAAATGTTTTACTTAATGATGTCATTCTTCATTGTTAGTAATCTGTGGCTGATTGAGACCAGATAATGGTCCCATCCCATCATGTAGGCTGAAGAAATGTCCAATTCAGCTTTCATAGGGAGTTTTCAGGCAGCTAAGCCCAAAACTGAAATAGTTGGTGTGAAAAAAAAAAAAAAAATACAAAGCTGACCTTTTTATTTCTGCCTGCTCATCCAAGTGTATGTAATGGTAAAACACTAGTAGTGTGGTGTACGATTTAAGTGTCTTTTCTATGTGTGTGTTCACCTGGCTGTGTTCTTGTGCAGGTCCTCATGCTGATACCGCCAGTGGATGCCAGAATCTGCAGTGTGGTTTTCGGGCCTGCTGCCGATCTGGTGAATGATCTTTCCTACCTCCCCCACTCATCCGAGCAGCCATTCTTTCATGCACTTTACCCTTTCTAGCACACGTTGTGTGTTCAGGAGTCCTTCTGGAGCTGTTCCTTCTGAGTTGCGTTCATCATATAGTCTTTGAGCAAACTGTCAAGCGTAGTAACAATTTTCGCTTAATAAAATCTTCATTCTCCAAATTATTTTGCTGTTTCTATGTTTGAGAGCTGTTAAGGTGTGTGTGTCATTCCAGTAACACAAGGTTACCAACATTTACAGAGAACATCCTTTCTTTAACAATCACCATTCTCTATGTTTGTAGCTTAAGCTGTCATTATTATTTTGTTTCTAAATTGAAATGTAGGGCTCCTTATTAAAGATCAACATTGGCAACAGGCATTAAACCTGTTAATATCTGCTACATGGGCAAAGCACAGGTTCATTTTAAATCTGGATTTCAATAATAAAAAAAACTCCCTGAACAGCAGGGATGCAAAAGACAACACAGTCATTGCAATATTATCTGTGAATTATTCTGTTAGTATGTGCGCAAAAGCATCAGTAAATCCATAACAATAATTTTTGTATTTCAGTGCAAATTGTGGAACATGTAAGCTGTGAACTCTATTGGTAAAAAGTGTCTAAGGTGGATGCATTAAACCAGCGGTCGCCAACCTTTCGGACCTCACAGACCACTAAATTCATAATTTTAAATCCTGCGGGCCATGAATTTCTTTAAAAAGATAAATACATTTATAAAATAATGATCTACCTAATGGTACCTCACAAGGACTGTGGAGGCTCTGATTCATTGATCGGTTAACTGAATTATTATTTTTTTTATTATCATTAGTTGCATTATCTTTGGTAAGAGAAAACCCACTCATTATGGGTTTATTGCATTGGAATCTAAGACCAAACAAGAAATGATAGTTATCAAAGTCAAACTATTTGATGCCATTAAATATAACCATTAAAGAAAATACAGTTGCATACTTACCTAAAAGAGCATCTGAGGAAAAAAACAGATAAAATAAAACAATTGGATGAGAATTGATATTAGCGGAGTGGGGTGACTGTTGTAATGGTGGAAACAATACTGAAGCGTACGGCTCGGCAATGGTTGCCTCAATTTAACGCTACACTAATGTCACGCTGCGCCTCCCTTGTTTTTCCGTCTCTAGGTACGGTTGAAGAATTTGGTGGAGTATAAAGGCAAAAATTGTCATTCAGATTTTATTTTTAAGAAAACAAAAATTGAAATCATTGTCCAATTCTTCTGCGGATCACCATCACTTTTCTCACGGACCACTGGTTGGGGACCGCTGCATTATTAATGGGTTTAATTTTTGACTCCTGGATATAGGAAAATAAAGCAGCAGTAATGGAGAACCAAACATATCTGCTCCCATTGCTCTGGTGACCATAAGTAAGGATTAGATTTTCCTTACATAAAATAAATAAAACATCTTACAGTTTTCTTATTTCCATCCTCCTATGAACTACAATCATATTCACATGACAGAATGAAGAAAGAAACAATAATCACTAGAAGGACTAAAAACTGATTACACAACAAATGAAAATGCAACAAACTTGAACCCCCCCCCACCCCACCCCCCCTTTAAATTTTTAATTACATTATGAGCGTCTTGTTACATGCATTTCATGTGATCACTGTAGGACTCATTCATTCATTTTTCTGTTTTAATAAATTTTTATTTGTTTTTCAAAGAATGGGAGAGACATAAAATAAAGAACATTTGAAATAAAGTTCAAATGAATTCATAAATCGCATACAATGCTCAAAACTTAAAAACCTTGCAGAATACAAAATACTGAAAACAACCAGAACTATCACATTAAGGGGATGGGGGGAAGTTCCTCAGGGGGCTGATTTACATTATGAATCCAGGGTCTCATAGAAGATGAGCTAATATCCTAACATAAAGAAGAGATAAATTATGGCAATCAGTGGGCAGCTAGTAACCTGGGGTATATTGGGCAGTGCCTGAAGTTATATTTAAACACAAAGAGGCAGATATCACACGGAAGGGTGGGGAACTAGGGAAGGTCGGAGGAGGGGGTCCGGATAGAGTCATGGTGCAGATCCTTAAACTGTTAATAAGGACCAATCAAAATCTGAAATTTATCATGTTTTGTCATGTAAGGTGGCTGACATTTTCTCATTGGTTAGATACCAGGACATTTTCCGTTTCACCGTTGGTGTAGCTGAGCTCCACGCCTTAGCCAATACCTGTTTAGCCGCAGTAAAAGTGAATTGTAACAAGCGCTATAGGAAGAACGTCGTTTACATTTAGTAAAGTGACCTTTAGGGTCTTTTTGTATGGATCTTCCCACGACCGTGTATACAAGGCTTTTGCACTCATCTTTCATTAGCTGCTGTGGGTGTCATAATTACTGTATCCAACCCAATTCCTGGCTTTAGAGGAAGCAGTTCCTATAGTAACTGTAGCGTACGTCCTGTTCTCATTTACCCTTCTGCAGCAAGGTGAAGAAGAAATTCACAGGTCACTCGAGAATGCAGTTATATCAGCAACATATGTTTACATAGAGGAGAGGCAGGATGGGAATTGTTATCTAAGGTAATCAGGACCTGGATGGCATTTCCCCAGGTAAGAAAACCATAACTATCTGCTTCCTATGGGCAAAGGTTAAGTAGTTAGCAGCTTATTGATCTGAATCTAGCTAAGGTGAGGCAGCTCACCGCAAATGCATCCAACAAACTCCTCTGGTCTGCAACACTCTTATCAGCAAAAAGTTTGGTTGTCCCTAGATAAATCAAAGTAGACAATATAAAATTGTATACTTTTTTACAGTTTTACAGTTTTGGGGCTTTTATTGCTTTTGTGTCAGTGGGTGACTTTTTCTTATTAGGAATCTCTAAAACAGATAAACCTAGATTGTAAGCTCTTCGGGGCAGGGTCCTCTCCTTTTCCTGTGTCACTGTCTGTATCTGTCTGTCATTTGCAACCCCTATTTAATGTGTAAAAAAATATATATAATAAATCCTGTTGAATAATAACGTCAGACTGTTAGGAGCTGTGATCCCACATACCTTAAGGGCCCTTTCATATGTTTGTCTAGGGCACAGTGGCAAACCAAACCTCAGGTAAGAACCCGTGGTGCAAATTTGCAACAGTAACTGCACAGCTATCTGCCGCAGAAAACAGTCATTTGAATGGGAGAGGTTGTGATCGCAATTGAGCCAGCGGAAGAACACTGAAGCTTACCTTGAAACTTTTCTGGACAGCGAACAATAGGCCGTGATACTATTATTCCTGACTTGCCTTTGCTATCAATAGTCATGGTCTTGTTTGAAATTAAACACTTTCAAAATGTTTGATCAGGCAAGGAATAATTGCAGAAAGCATTTTTACCTGCCTGATCGCAGTGCGAAAAAAGAGCACATCCTATCTTCTCCTGTGGCTGCTGCTACTGAATAAACTCCCATGTGCTCATACAGGAGTTACGTCATCCCAGCCCGGCCAAGCAAGATGGTTACAGATCAAAACCAGAAAGAGAAGAGGAAAGATGGTGGTGCCTGTGACGGTAGTAAGTGTGGTTAAATAAATTATCAGGTAAGTAAGGTTATTTATTTGCAGAAGGGACATCGCCTATTCCTAATGCAATAAAAGAGCTGCCTGTTTGCAATTTATTTTTAGAGTTCTGCTTCATTATAGCATTGGTCTCCTTTTTAGAGCAGTACAGTTAAAAAATATAAATGGTTTTAAAACTGACATTTAATATTATATATATATATGTGTGTGTGTATGCATGTAAATAGTGAAATATATTAGGCACCCACAGAGCATTATAATTTTCCACCTATGGGTGCAGGCAATTTCAAGGTGTGACATACTTGGAATCTCCTTGGAACAAATGGAAATGATAATGTGTATTTAAGTATTTTTAACTAATAATATATAATTGTGGAAATATTACTACATGATCTCTGTGATCAATAAACATTTTCCTGGTGATGGAAAAAGTGTGTAGGCAGCAGGAGTTCTTATCTGTGAGCTGATGCAATCCCCTGTAATCTGTGTAGACTGGAGTAGGCATTTTCCATGCTGATATGTATGATCACATCTCATTGCAGACATATCACTGACCTAATTGGCTTCATTACAATAACAGAGACATTGTGGAAGAGACCGCTCATGTCAGCATTTCACACTGTGATTTCTTGTTGACCATTCAGTAACAGTATGTTAAAGCTCATATACATATCTGTTTTATCATTGGGACTGAAAATGCAGCAAAATCAATTTTATGATTGTAACCAGAAGTGGTTGTGAGGGTTTAAACAGAATCATCTGATCAAATGACAACTGGCACAAGTGTGATTTGTGAAGAAAATGACAGATTCATTACCTTTTCATTGTTTATCCCAGAATAAAAAACCCTGAATCTTTGCTTTAAAGTGAATCATGAAGGGCCCAGATGGGGTGGATGAACATGATGAGGTGGAGGAAATAAATATATATATATATATATATATATATATATATATATATATATCCATTCCCTTTCCTCCCTGGGAATTAGTTGCAGAATTAGCATACGAGTTATATTGGTTGGTATGGAGGTATGGATATCTATGTAAAAGCTAATTTTATAAACCGTTCTGACCACAGTAAAAACCCTCCTCGAATAATGTAAGCCACATCCGGACCAAGTTTGATCAAAACTTTTTTTAATCAGCTATTTAGATAAAATATGAAAATAGAAACAATTTCCATAGATACATATTTACAGTTTAACAATATATAAAAACAAAATCACAAATGTTTCATCCATCAATTCTCTGAGCTGTGTTGTTTGAGAAATGTGTTTTTGGTCACATACATAGCTGAAGATGTGGGTAATTTCTCCACTTTTGTAGACTAGTTACAGTGACCCGGTTGCTTTGGCCTATATGAGACCCATGTGAGACCATTGTTTTGGATGCCGGAGGGGGTGGATCTGACTGATTCATAATCAATCAGTCAAATTTGTCATAAGAAAGCTACCATCTGAATTCCTATGTATGGCGTGAAGGATTGGTAAAAGTTCTTAGAAAGTATCTTCCTTTGCAAGGGATGTCTTTATTTCGGACTTTTGGGAGGAGCCAGGAAAATTACATTTCGAAGGGAGTGACACTTGATCAGGATTAGAAAATCGTAGATTGAGATGGAATGGTAATATTTAATTGCTTTAAAGAACAAAATAACTGTTGTAGAAAATGAACATATGTGATATTTTTTGCAAATGTGGAGTTTTAATGTTTTTCTGTCATTTCTTGCTGATTGCAGTATCATTAGAGAGCTAAATGTACTTATTAAAAGTAGAAAAATATCAAGCATAAGACCAAGAACTGAATGCAGATATAGATGGGTATCATTTGCTTTGCTTTAGCTGTAAGGCCCCTTTCACACTTGCGATGGAAAACCGTACAGGGTGCATAGCAGCTGTTGCACCTGGGAGTGGCAAACTGCATTGGTGTGCAGCATTGTGACTGTGGTTCCAGCCACGTTATGGTTCTTCCAAAAACAACAATGCAACAATAAGTAAATTGTTACTTTCTGGAACCGCACCTTGTTCCCATGCAGCTGCGGAACGCGTGCACAAAGTGGTTTCCAACAGCTCTCATTCACTGCAGAACACTGAAGTTCACCATTGTTTGAAATAGTTGGTTAGTAGTAGTAGTAGTAGTAGTAGTAATAGTAATGGTTTGAAAGAGAATCTTTGTGACAAAGCATGTTGATACCCAATCTAAATATCCTGTACAGAACTGTTCTATATCACTGATAACATGACACCCATAGAATGATACTGCTCTGAACATGAACATTAAAAATAATTCTAAAGGCAAGATTGTTATCCTTTATACACACAGCTTTACACAAGGTTACACCCTTTTCTGGGTGAAATAATAACAAAAAACATAAGATATAAATATATGTAAAAACAAGCTTAAAATTGGAACTGCTAACTTTTTAATGACTGGCTACACTGTGTGGTGAGAATAAAGGAGACCGCTTTGCTGCATGTACCTGTCATGATAGTGCTGTTTTACAGATCTATTTTTATGTGAACTCATATGCAAACTGAGGGTATGAATAAAATTATTACCTGACAAATAATATCAAGTTGTGGTAAGTGAAAAGTACCTAAAGGTCAGATTTGTTGCTGCCCTTCCTTGCTGTTAAGCTGTCTCATTGTATTAAACAGGAACAGCCTCTAAGAATTGAGTGATTTGTATCTCTGGATTTATGGCCAGTTGAATTGACCAGTTCTGTAATTGGTTTACTTTAAGGAATGACCATTTTCCTAATAGTAAAGCTACATTAATATGTCAAATTACTGATGTACTGTACATCCTCCAACATTAAGCAGCTGTGAAAAATCTGTGTATGATAAGAACAGCAATGAGACAACACAGGCAACAATTATTGCCTCCCAGAAAAGTCGCTCCAGCTAAACAACTTCTAGCCAAAAAACAAAAAAACACTGCACTAAATTAGTTTCAAGGAAAATCGGTGCAGCTTCCAATAGGTATCTTGCAAATCCTAACACACTTCACTCACATTCTAACTCGCTATAAGTGAGCAGATTCGTGTATAAACCTGACTGGCCATCTCCTGCAAACTGCACCAAATTTAACTAGGGGATTTCATTCCTGATGACAGCTTTTCTTTACATATTTGTTACATTCCGATTTTTGATTATCTGTTTCTAATAAGAGAGGCAACATATATCCACACAGAGTAGATGTTCTTGGGATACGGGTGAACGTACACAGCCAGGGCAAACTCCACATTGGGCACTTCATTGTTGTGGACTCCGGTGCTGTAGACGGCCTCTATGAGAGGGGTCACTTCTGTAAAGGCCATGTTGATTGGGAATCCAGAAAACTAAAAAACAGATCATGTATTGTGACAAATAAAATTAGTTATACACATCATCTGAAATGCAATCATCACCTTTGAGATAAAGTCAGACCATTTAGATCCAAGTCAGCCTATCTCTACCTTCTCACCATTGGGGAACTCTATAATTACTATATCTACAGCTCACAGTACATTGGCGTGGTGGTCAATGAGAAGAGTGCCGCTTACACTGCCAGCAAATAGGAGTAATGTCAATCTTACCCTTAAAAGGATCCCTGGTGTCATCTAAGGCACAAATTGCTCACTGTTCAAGGAACCCCTAGCAACCTCTGGAGGAACTCCACAGAAACCCTGGTTGAGAAATACTGCTCAATATACTTTAGATTTCTTCAGATAGAACAGCTGAAGTACAGATGATACCAAGGCAGCCAGTTTGTGCAGTGCCCAAAGAATTGCAAGAATATTTTATTATTATTTCAAATAGCAGCCTCCACTGAGCCCATGTATGGTACATATACACTCTTCAGTAGGAGTATGTGTATATTTCATAATAAAACATTTCTGTCCTGGGTGTCAGTCTGCCTACCTGTATGTTATTAGTGCACACAAGGTCTTAGTCAGCCCAGCCCAGAGATTTTACACACAGCGAGGCTTCAAAAACCCATGGATGTTACAAAGGGCTGACTTGTTTCTAAAGAAACAACTTCCAGGGGTGTCATTCTGATGTTAGTAAGTGTAAGTTTGCTCTGGTTCAGCAAATCCACACCTACTTAACCAATGAGAATGAGAATGGCAGCCCTGGAGCTTTCATCTTAAAACAGCACGGACAGGTGCCATCTTTCTGTCCTCACCCTGTAATCTCCCAGCTGTTTCTGCAGTTCTGCCCGGTGGTCCTCCTCCACATCTTTGCCATGATTCTGCTCCAGTAAGGGCAGGAAGTGCCGTAGAGTAGATGTGCAATATCTGTTCCAGCGAGTAGGATGCCTTGGCCTCCAATTCATAATCTTGTCTTTCAGAAGTTTCTCAATCCTAATGATAAATGAGAACTTGGAAAATTACGGACATTCTTTCATCACAATATTTTTATATATGGCTGACTGGCACTTGTGGTGAGATCTTTTCTCTAGAATTTATGAACTCCTGTATATGAACAGATGTCATTA